>NC_052156.1:164843820-165118814 GCF_902713615.1 Scyliorhinus canicula | reverse complement strand
AGGAGTGAGAGAAGGTGGGAGAGTGTCAGTGAGGGAGGGAGAGTGAGCGGATCAGGGAGAGAAAGCATGAGAGAAAGACAGGGAAGAAAAGAGTGTACGAATGAGGGAGAAGTGAGTGAATTATTGCAGTACATTATTAAATTTTCTTTGTTCTTGACAATTAACACTCCAATTATGACTTGTCTCAGCCATGAGGTTATTGAACAAGCGGCTAATAAAGGACGATTGTCAAAGTAATAGATGAAAAATTCAGTATCAATGCTAAGTTCTTCGCAGAATTCTTCGCAAGTCCATCTAACTCTTGTTAGACAAGAACCTGCATTTATTTTCTGTAAAGAGAGAGGTCCCAGGTCACTTCCCGAAGTGCGGTGATGGGAGTAGGTGGCAGGACAGAAAGGAAATGTTTTGGGCTGAAGGTTAAATCAAACAGAGGTTCGAGTGAGATTTTTAAAGTGACAGAATGGGTAAAGTTTATGGAGGAGTTCCAGAAGTAGGACCTGGCTGATTGGTGGTGCGCAGAGTCACTGCGATGCTGGACGGTATCATGAGGGTGGGAAGATACAGGCAGCGGGATTCTCCGTCGGCCGACGCCGAAATCGGGAAACGTGATTGAGCAGAGAATAGGTTTTGACGCAGGAATCGTGGCCGGCGCTGGATTTCACGCCAAATCGCAATTCTCCGCCACCTCGATAGTGGCGGCAATGCGTTCTACTCCACACATACAGTAAATGCCGTTTTCATGTCATTAGCGGGCCTGACCCGGTATTCTCTGAGGCCTCCGCGATTCTCCGCCTCCACTGGGGCGAGTTCCCGACGGCGTGGTTGTGGTGAATGTAATTCACACTAATATATATGATACCATATTATTGTCAGCGCAGTTGCGTTGCCCGACCACTAGGGGGAGTAGCCCTGGGAATGCATAGGAGTTTGTACAGGCTCCACCCTTGGCTCCACCCACAGCTCCTCCCCCTGGACTGCTGTATAAAGATTGATGCCCAGAGCCAGCCGACCAGTTCATCCAGGGTTCATCGTGTTACAGGCTGGCTCTGTTGTAAGTAGATTAAAACCACTGTTCATATCTTAAAGCACGTGTCTCGTGAATTGATGGTCTCATCAGTGGTTCACTTGTGCTTTTAAAAACAGGCACTCTGGCTTCTGAGGGAGAGAGAGGGGGTACGGAAAGTGTCCAACATCGCTATAGTGTGCTGGCAGCTGTGCCGCTAGCCGGGGGCTTTTGCCAGGGCCGGGGGGAGTAGCGGGGTGGCCCAGGAGGTGGGCTGTGTGGTCGGGCACGGAGCACTGTTGCCGCAGCCGGCAAGGCAGCCATGCAGCTGCTCACGCCACCTAACGCCCAGTGTGAACTGAGCGCCACGGGTCATTAGGATGTCCCCCAGGCCACCCCCCCCCCCCCCCCTCTCTGTCTCCAGCTGACCCATCAACGGGATGGGCACACTCCAGTGCAACCAGTGCCATCATGGCTGGGATGAGTGTGTGTGGGGAGTGAACTGTGTAGATGCAGCTGCAGCTGGTCAGCTTCCGAGTGTCAAACACGGGCCCGGCGAGTCAGGCACCATTTTCCATTGGAATTGGTCGCGTTCCACATGGCGTCAGTACTAGCCCCTCCACGGCCGCTGAATCAGTCCAGGCGCGGCGTCAGTTTTACTGTCGCAAAACTCCACGAATCCTGCCCTGGCGTCCACACTTAGTCTCAGGAACGGAGAATCCGGCCGAAGGTCTTTTCCCCCATCCTTGGGTGGGTGAAATAGATGATCTGTATCTATCTTGTAATTAATGTTGTATGGCGGGAAGGTCTTACGAGGAAAGGCTCAGGGAATTGAGGTTGTTTCCATTAGAGAGGAGAAGGCTGAGAGGTGACTTAATAGAGACATATAAGATAGTCAGAGGGTTAGATAGGGTGGACAGTGAGAGTCTTTTTCCTCGGATGGTGATGACCAACACGAGGGGACATAGCTTTAAATTGAGGGGTGGTAGATATAGGACAGATGTCTCTTTACTCAGAGAGTAGTAGGGGTGTGGAACGCCCTGCCTGCAACAGTAGTAGACTCGCCAACTTTAAGGGCATTTAAGTGGTCACTGGATAGACATATGGATGAAAATGGAATAGTGTAGGTCAGATAGGCTTCAGATGGTTTCACAGGTCGGCGCAACATCGAGGGCCGAAGGGCCCGTACTGCGCTGTAGTGTTCTATGTTCTATAATGTCAGTATGAAACCTGGAGCAGGTAACGGTTCACATTGCCTCGGCCAGCTAGCTGACCACTAACTGAAAACGGGCAAGTTTAAAATACAACCTGTAACCCTCTAGATTACACATAGAGTCATCTTCTGAAGCAGCTACAATACTTTCCCATCTCTTGCCCATGAAAAACTAGAAGTGTGATTCAAAAACAGTGGAATTAATGAATACATTAAGAGTTACGCTGCTACACTACAAAGAGTTAACGGCAATCATCTCATAATTGCTTCTCAACCTTTTATCGATGAATATTTCTCAGCTTGTAGTGACCACTAGAATCAGCCATTTCTAATGTAACACACACAGAGCGAGACACTGTGGGAGGGAGCAGCAAATCTCAGCCTTAATTCATCATCTGAAGCAAGTAGAAAACAGGCCGGTAACTGGAAAGATAGAATAATGAGGCTAGCAGTTATACACAAATATATCTCATCATAGAATCATAGAATTTACAGCGCAGAAGGAGACCATTCGGCCCATCGCGTTTGCACTAGCCATTGGAAAGTGCATCCTACTTAAGCCCACACCTCCACCCTGTCCCAGTAACCCTACCAAACCTTTTTGGACACTAAGGGGCAATTTAGCCTGGCTAATCCACCCAACCTGCACATCTTTGGACTGTGGGAGGAAACCGGAGCACCCGGAGGAAACCCACGCAGACACGGGGAGAATGTGCAGACTCCGCACAGACAGTGATCCAAGCCGGAATCGAACCTGGGACCCTGGACCTGTGAAGCAACAGTGCTAGCCACCGTGCTACAATGCCGCCGCATCTCATACCTTTTGGAAGATTATCAATATGCTCTACATCGAATAACTTCAGAATATTTTGACTTCAACAGAAGTACATTAGAACATTACATCAGAACATTACAGCGTAGTACAGGCCCTTCGGCCCTCGGTGTTGCGCCGACCTGTGAAACCAATCTAAAGCCCATCTACACTATTCCCTTATCATCCATGTTTATCCAAAGACCATTTAAATGCCCTTAATGTTGGCGAGTCCACTACTGATGCAGGCAGGGCATTCCACGCCTCTACAACTCTCGAAAGTGCTCTCTTGTTAAACACAAAACCCCAGTCATCATTTTGCCGACAGCAAGGTGCCCCCAACTGCAGTTGGATGCACGATCAGCTAATTCTGTTCAGCTGATGTTGGCTGGGAGAGGAATGTTGGTCGGTAGTCTCATGCTGCCTCATGCTTATTAAGGAGTGTCAGTGGCCCAGTTCAGTCGCCCACTCTTCCGTTCGACATCACGTCCAAAGTAGCACATTCGCTACCTTGGTTCTGCACTCGAACATTTGGCATGGCAACCTCTCACTCGGAAACGAGAGCTCTGCCAAGTTGACATGGCAGAAAACTTCTTTACTTCCATAAAGCAATATGTTTTATTTGTATTTAATTACCAGCAGATCTCTCGTGGTGTTACCATGGTGACTGTGAGGGCTCATCTTCCGCCTCTTGAAGTGAGGGATTAGAAAATCACTGGTTGCAAGGTTTCCCGACTCACTCCTGATGTGCATCAGGAATGAACGATTTAGTGCAATATCAGCGAGGCTGCAGATTTATTCATCAATATAAATTTACTCAAAACAGAAATGGCTCAAAAAAACTCAGAAACATCTGTTTGAAGATTTTAATATTAAAAATCGAAAAACACACTGGTGGTTCAGGAGAGAGAACCTTTAATTGACATTTTCATCTATATTTAAAAAAAGAGCCATTTCTGTTCTGTCCATCAACAAAGGAATCACCATCCCAGATCTACTCTGCCTAAATTGTTCAAAATAGAAAATGGGGTTTGTTATTTAAGTGTAATGAAATTCCTGGCATAAAGTGTTGACAGTTTAATCTCCCACTTCTTGGGAAGTCTTTTGAAAATACTCAATTCTTTTCCTGTTCGTATGCTGGCTGATGGTGCCAACTGCAAACACTCCAATCGCACAAATGTGGCTCAGCGTTCTCCCCAGCTGCTGTGAGGCAAAAAAAAAAATCCAATCGAAGCCCTGGGGACGTGGGTTCAAATCCCATGGAAACTGGTGGGATTTAAATTTAATTAATAAATCTAGAATGGAAAGCTCAGCAAAGGTGACCATGACAACCACCAGTGATTGTCCTAAAAGCCCATCTGGTTCGTTAATATCCCTTTAGGGAAGGAAATCTGCCGTCCTTACCCGGTCTGGCCTACATGTCACTCCAGACCCCACAGCAATGCGGGTGCTTCATAATTGCCCCCCTCTGAAATGGCCTTGCAAACCACTCAGTTCAAATGTATTTCGAGGTGGGCAACAAATGCTGGCCCAGCATTTAAAAAAAACATTAGGGCGGCACGGTAGCACAACGGTTAGCACTGTTGCTTCACAGCTCCAGGGTCCCAGGTTCGATTCCCGGCTCGGGTCACTCTCCGTGCGGACTCTGCACAGTCTCCCCATGTCTGCGTGAGTTTCCTCCGGGTGCTCCGGTTTCCTCCCACAGTCCAAAGATATATGCCGGTCGGATAGATTGGCCATGCTAAATTGCCCTGAATGTCCAAAATGGTTAGGTGGGGTTACTGGGTTACAGGGATAGGGTGAAGGTTTGGGTAGGGTGCTGGTGCTAGGGCTGGTGCTGACTCGATGGGCAGAATGGCCTCCTTCTGCACTGTAAATTCCATGTTCTATTCGATGAAAAATTTGTTATTGTAAGATATGTAATTTTTTGAATCATTTTTTTTGTTTAAAATCTTATTCTGACGCAGATAAATGTCCTGGGTTTTTTTTTCAAAAAGGACATTAGTTTACCAAAATGCGCCTTGAGTGATTCAGTCGATTCTTCAGGAAACTCTGGCTGGCAATTGTGTACTTTGGGAATTTGTATACGTTTACATCCCAGGAGTATCCCGTGAGGGGAAATTGAGGAGACTGGGCCTATATTCGCCAGAGTTTAGAAGATTGAGAGGTGAACTAATTCAATCGTACCAAATTTTTACGCAGCCCGACAGGGGGGATGCAGAAAGGATGTTTCCCCTGGCTCGGGGGGGTGGGGGGGGTCCAGAATCAGAAGACATGAGGGCGCGAACATATGAGCTCGACGTGCCCGACTCTGGCCACGACAAGGCCATTAAATCTTGCAAGGTTTGATTTGATTTGATTTATTATTGTCGCATGTATTAGTATACGGTGAAAAGTATTGTTTCTTGCGTTCTGTACAAACAATGCATACCATACATAGGGAAGGAAGGAGAGATTGCAGAATATAATGTTACAGTTATAGCAAGCTGTAGAGAAAAGATCAACTTAATACGAGGTAGGGAAGAAGCTGTTCCTGAGTCGGTTGGTACGTGACCTCAAACTTTGGTCTCTTTTTCCTGATGGAAGAAGGTGGAAGAGGGTCTGTACGGAGTGCGTGGGGTCCATAATTATGCTGGCTGCCTTTCTGAGGCAGTGGGAATTATAGACAGAGTCAATGGATGGGAGGCTGGTTTGCCTGATGGACTGGGCTACATTCACGACCTTTTGTAGTTTCCTGCGGTCTTGGGCAGAGCAGGCTCCATACCAAGCTGTGATACAACCAGAAATAATGTTTTCTATGGTCCATCTGTAGAAGTTGGTGAGAGTTGTAGGTGACATGCCAAATTTCCTTAGTCTTCTGAGAAAGTAGAGTCATTGGTGGGCTTTCTTAACTATAGTGTCGGCCTGGGGGGACCAGGACAGGCTGTTGGTGATCTGGAGACCTAAAAACTTGAAGCTCTCGACCCTTTCTACTTCGTTCCCATAGACAGGGGCATGTTCTCCTCTACGCTTCCTGAAATCGATGACAATCTCCTTCGTTTTGTTGACATTGAGGGAGAGATTATTGTCATCGCACCTGTTCACCAGATTCTCTATGTCTCGTCATTGTTTGAAATCCGACCCAATACGGTGGTGTCATCAGCAAATTTGAAAATCGCGTTGGAGGGTAATTTGGCCACAGTTATAGGTGTATAAGGAGTATAGTAGGGGGCTGAGGACACAGCCTTGTGGATGATCGTGGAGGAGGTGTTGTTGCCTATCCTTACTGATTGTGGCCTGTGGTAGATGAATTGTTGTGGATCAAGGCAATCCGGGAGGCTGGAGTTGATTCGTGCCATGACTAACCTTTCGAAGCACTTCATGGTGATGGACGTCGGAGTCACTGGACGATAGTCATTAAGGCACGCTGCTTGGCTTTTTGTGGTACAGGGATGATGGTTGTCGCCTTGAAGCCAATAGGGATCTCAGATTGTGGTAAAGTGAGATTGAAGATGGCTGCGAATACCCCCCGCCAGCTGATCCGCGCAAGACCCGAGTGTCCATCCGGGTACCCCATCTGGGCCAGTGGCTTTCCGTGGGTTGACCTTTGAGAAGGCTGCTCTGACATCTGCAATGATGATCTCAGATACAAGTTCATCCGAGGCTTCTGGGGTGGAGGGTGCACTCTCGCTGACCTCTTGCTCAAAGCGGGCATGGAATGCATTGAGCTCATCAGGGAGGGGTGCATTGGAGCCGGTGATTTTACATGTCTTCATCTTGTAGCCCATTATGTCTTGCAGACCTTGCCATAGTCGGCGGGGTTCCGTGTAGCTAGGCTGGGACTCGAGCTTGGTCCCGTACTGTCTTCTGGCATCTTTGATGGATCTCCTTAGATCATATCTGGCTTTCCTAAATAGATCAGGGTCACCTGACTCGAAATCCTCAGACCTAGACTTCAGCAAGCAGTGGATATCCCTGTTCATCCAGGGTTTCCCGTTGGGAAACATGCGGATTTGCTTCTTTGGCACACAGTCTTCTACACACTTACTAATGAAGTCAGTTACTGTCGTGGCGTACTCGCTCAGGCTGGTCGCAGAGTTTTTAAACACTGACCAGTCCACTGACTCTAAGCAGTCCCGTAGGAGATCATCCGATTCCTCAGACCAACAATGCACAACTTTCTTTGACGGATTCTCCCGCTTCAGTTTTTGCTGAGAAGCCGGGAGCAGGAGCACAGCCTTTTGGTCAGATTGCCAAAGTGTGGGCGGGCGGTAGAGCGGGAGGCATGTTTGATATTTGTGTAGCAGTGGTCCAGGATGTTTGGGTGCCTGGTGGAACAGGTGACGTGTTGGTGGTAACTTGGTAGCTTGGCCTGATTGACATCCCCAGCTACGATGAACAAGGCCTTGGGGATGTTTCGTTTCAAGGCTATTTGTGGTGGTGAATATTTTGTCCAGTGCAATTTTCACGTTCTCATGGGGTGGGATGTAAGCTGCCGTCAGGATAACGGAGCTGAACTCCCGCGGAAGGTAGTAGGGATGGCATTTTAGCGTCAGGTATTCCAGGTCCAGGGAGCAGAAACTCGCCAGTGTTGCTGCATCTAGGCACCAGGAGGTGTTGATTCGGAGGCAGACCCATCTCCCCTAGCCTTGCCTAAGGCCGCCGTAGGGTCCATTGGGTGGATTGAGAAGCCCTCTGGTTGTAGGGCAGAGTCCGATTAAGCAGGAGTCAGCCATGTCTCCGTGAAACACAGCACACAGCAGTCCCTCAGTTCTCTTTGAAAAGTGAGTCTGGCTTTAAGTTCATCTAGTTTGTTTTCTAAAGATTGGACATTAGCTCGGAGTCAGCTGGGCAGAGGGGCTTTGGGGCCACGTTGTTTCACTCTCACTATCAGGCCTGCACGTTTCCCAGGCTTCCTGGAGTGACGGCTTCTTTTCGAGCCAAGGAGATGGTGAGAGTATTCAGTGTTCAGAGGCCTCTCGCGAGATTTGCGACGCCTTGCGAGACTTCATGATTGGATTTGGATTGGATTTGTTTATTGTAACTGTAGTGATCCTCACTTGAGTGTGTACAGAAGGGGCTGATGGGAAATGTAAATACCACCAGGGAGCAGCACGGGGACGTATAAGAGTGACGCCGAAGGCCCTCCCCCCTCACTTTGGCTGAATAGACGGTGAGGAGAACAGGGACGGAAGTGAGCTCAGGGCTGCTAGTGTGGTCAGGCCTAGTTGCAGAGCATAGAGAAGTGTAACCTTTACAAGTGCAGTTCTGTAAGTAAGAGCTGATGCAATCATTTAAGTTGTGTAGCACAATAAACCTTACTTCAACAACTGGATGACTTCTAGCATTCTTTCCAGTAACATAACAGTCACGTGTACCGAGGTACAGTGAAAAGTATTTTTCTGCGAGCAGCTCATCAAGTACATGAAAAGAAAAGGAAATAAAAGAAAATACATAATAGGGCAACACAGGGTACACAGTGTGGTAATAATGTTTGTCTTCGAATTAAATTTTAAAAGATCTGTTAGGGAGAGCTCACAGAGAGTCACCTCGCTCTGGCGCCATCTGGCTGCCTCTGGATCTCGCCTTCACTGGGTGGAATCCAGATTTGCATATTTAAATGAGCAGTTAGGCTCACTTAAATATCCCTGTCCGGAGTCTCCCAAAGCTAAGGATCGAATGCCCATGCCTGTGTGCCCACGTCTTGGCACCGTTTAGCACTGGTTTCCACAAACATGGGCCAGGTGTAATGGCATCTGGGGAGAGGGGGGGGGGCGTCTCCTAAGCCATCGGAGACCCCCGGGTGGTCAGGCCGTTGGCAGGGTGATACCCTGGCACTCCTGCTGCCACCTGGGCTCCTTGGCACTGCCACCCGGCCAACCTGGTAGTCACCCAGCACACCAGCACTGACAGGGTGACCAGCTGGCACTGCCAGGTTGGCAGTGTCAAGGCCGCTAGGTGTCAGGTTTCCCGTGCCGGAGTTTGGACCCGGGGGGGGGGGGGGGGGGGGGGGGGGGGGTGTTCCCTTATGAGATGGGGTGAGGGTGGGTGGTCTCAAGGACCTCCTGACAAGTAGGTTAGGCTGCTGGGGGAGGGGTCTGGAGTCTGCGGTGGGTGGGATTCAGAGATCGGGATACTCCAATCTCTTCCTGTACTGACCAGCTGATCAAATGAAGCTTAGTGTGGCCGTGGCCAGAGAACAAAAGAGTCCCGTTTGATAGAGGGGTCGGGCGCCGGGAAACACTCAAAACGGGACTCTGCTTTTTTTCCCATTAAATCGCGCCCGCAGCCTCTGAAGACGGAGAAGGTCATTTAGAACAGAGACAAGGAGGAATTTCTTCACTCAGAGGAAAATGAATATTTGAAATTCGCCACTCCAGAGCTGCTAAGTCATTGAGTAAATTCAAGACAGAGGTCGATAGATTTTTAGATATTGAAGATGTTCAGGGAAATGGGGATCATGCGGAACAATGGTGTTAAAATAGATCAGCCATGAGCAAGCTCCACTCCTG
This sequence comes from Scyliorhinus canicula, assembly GCF_902713615.1. Lineage (NCBI taxonomy): Eukaryota > Metazoa > Chordata > Chondrichthyes > Carcharhiniformes > Scyliorhinidae > Scyliorhinus > Scyliorhinus canicula. The sequence goes on along the minus strand of NC_052156.1, from coordinate 165,109,296 downwards.
TCTGGCCGACCCCAGCTCCTATTTCCGATATTTTTATGCACATCGGCACTTTTAATTTTAAATGTTGACATAAAAGCATGACCAAAACCTGCCAACAGGAATTAAAGTTTCTCAATGGGGAGTGGACGCAGGAATTATCTTAAGATATCATGTGCTGAATTATAAACACTTTATCTATTGCAACTCCTTGTTTCCTGTATTTAAACTATGGCATCCACTCCCACCCCTTTCCTTTCTTTGTCCAGACTTGTATAGCCCATGTGTCCAACACTTGTTATGTATTAAATAAAAGCAAAATACTACAGATAGAGCATACAACATTACAGCGCAGTACAGGCCCTTCGGCCCTCGATGTTGCACCGACCTGTGAAACCACTCAAAAGCCCATCTACACTATTCCCTTATCATCCAGATGCTGGAAATCGGAAATAAAAACGGGATGCTGGTTAAACGCAGCAGGTTTGGCCGCGTCTGTGGAGCGAGAGACAGAGTTAAACGTGTCCGAGACCGTGTGACCGTTCCTTCTTCCCTGAGTTACCGAATTTCTCTCAATAGCTGCTTTAACTCAGTAAGCTGTCCCAAAGTGTGCGACAGGAGCGATATGAAACACAAGGTGACACCAAGTCACACAAGGAAATATTGGGTCAAATGAACAAAACTTTGGCCGAAGCAGTAGATTTTAGAATGTGCCTTAAAGGAGGAAAACAAGGCAGAGAGCGGACGCGGTTCACAAAGTCCAAAGAACAGCACAGGAACAGGCCCTTCGGCCCTCCAAGCCTGCGCCGACCATGATAACTGCCTAAACTAAAACTGTCTGCACTTACAGAGTCCGTATCCTTCCATTCCCACCCTATTCATATATTTGTCTAGATGCCCCTTAAATTCCGCTATCGGGGCAGCACTGTGGCGCATTGGGTTAGCCACGGCGCCGAGGTCCCAGGTTCGATCCCGGCCCTGGGTCACTGTCAGTGTGGAGTTTACACATTCTCCCCGTGTCTGCGTGGGTTTCACCCCCACAACCCAATGATGTGCAGGTTAGGTGGATTGGATACGCTAAATTGCCCCTTAATTGGAAAAAAATGAATTGGGTATTCTAAATTTATTCAAAAAAAAATTAAACGCCGCTATCGTATCTGCTCCCACCACCTCCTCAGGCAGCGGGTTCCATATATTTACCACCCTCTCTGTAAAAAAACCTGCCTCACACATCAGTTCTAAACTTTTCCCCATGCACTTTAAACCTATGCCCCCTAGTACTTGACTCTCCTCCCCTGGGAAAGAGCATCTGACTATCTACTCTGTCCATGCCACTCATAATCTTGTAGACCTCTATCAGGTCCCCTCTCAACCTCGTTCCAGTGAGAACAGACCGAGTTTATCGAACCTCTCCTCATAGCTAATGCCCTCCATACCAGGCAACATCCTGGTAAACCCCGCTTCTGAACCCTCTCCAAAGCCTCCACATCCTTCCGGTCATGTGGCGACCAGAATTGGACATAATATCCCAAATGAGGCCTAACTAAGGTCCTGTACAGCTGCAAAATGACTTGCCAATTTTTATATTTAATGCCCCGATCGATGAAGGCCAGCATGCCGTATGCCTTCTTAACCACCTGATTCACATGAGTTGCCACCTTCAGTGATCGTGGACATGCATGCCCAGATCTCTCTGCCTGTCAATACTCGCAAAAGTTCTACCATTTATTGTGTGATTCCTACATGCATTAGACCTTCCAAAGTGCATTACCTCACACTTGTCCGGATTAAACTCCAACCAGTTTATATCCTGCTATATCCTCTGACAATCCTCTTCACTATCCGCAACTCCACCAACTTTTGTGTTGTCTGCAAACTTACTAATCAGACCAGCTACATTTTCTTCCAAATCATTTATATACACCATGAACAACAGCTTTCCATTCAGAAAAGCACCCTTCTACAGCTAACCTCTCTCTTCTGTGCCCAAGCCAGTTCTGTATCCAACTTGCCAGCTCTCCTCTGATCCCATGTGACTTCACCGTTTGTACCAGTCTGCCATGAGGTACCCTGTCAAAGGCTTTATTGCAGTCCATGTATACAACATTTACTGCCTTTCCCTCATATATCATCTGTGCCACTTCCTCGAAAAACCCAATCAAATTAGTGAGGCATGACCTCCCCTTCACAAAACCATGCTGTCCAACACTAATAGATTCTTTGTTCACAAATGTGAGTAAATCCTATCTCTAAGAATCTTTTCCAATAACTTCCCTATCACTGACGTAAGGCTCACTGGCCTATAATTTCCTGGATTATCCCTGCTGCCCTTCTTAAACAATGGAACAACATTGGCTACTCTCCAGTCCTCTGGAACTTCACCTGTAACCAATGAGGATACAAAGATTACTGTCAACGCCCCAGCAATTTCCTCCCTTGCCTCCCTTAGTATTCTGGGATAGATCCCATCAGGCCCTGGGGACTTATCTACTTTAATGCTTTTTAAGATGCCCAACACTTATTATTAATATCAACATGACTCAGAATATTGACACACTCTAGTCTATACTCCTCATCCACCGAGTACTTCTCTTTGATGAATATTGATGCAAAGTATTCATTTAGTATCTCTCCCATTCCCTCTAATATCCTTGAATTGGCCAACCCTTTCTCTGGCTACCTTCTTGCTCTTTACATATGTATAAAACGCCTCAGGATTTTCCTTGGGCGTTTAGGAAAGGACATTCGACAGGTTAAGGCACAGACAGCAGTGGTCACGGTGCGATAGTTAAAATCGGGGATGTAAAGAAGCCAGAATTGGAAGAGTGGAGATCTCTCAGTAGGTGGTAGGGTTGGAGGTAATTGCAGAGATTGAGGGGGAGGGGGAAATGATCAGTAATAAAAAGATAGTGCTTGCTTATATTTGAATCTTTATGAGGTTTAGGTAACTTGAGTCCCATCCTGTCTCTGCCAACCAGCTGCCATTATGAAAGTGTCTGGGATCCTTCCTCAATTGGTGAAATTGGGATCTTGAAATGTGAAATTCCCAACGAGCCGGAAGCCCATGGATGAGGGTTGGATGGTTTGTGGGGAACAAATCATGTCTGACTGTGGTTTACATTCCCTCCTGAAATTAGGGAACACATCTTCCAAATGGAATTTGGCATTATTTATGATTTTAATTCTATCTTTGGAAGTATTGATTGTTGGTGATAAAATCAGTGTCAGTATTGGGTTGGTTTTCCCATGGGATTCGGGTTCCGGAGGTCAGGACAAGGTGGCGTCCGGAGCTCGCACGTCCGCCAATAGGGCCGGCTCAGTGATTTAACCAGAGGCAGGCGGCCTCCTTTTTGTCCAGGCTCGCCGTCCAATTAAGGATCATGGGTGGCTCCCAATGCTACCCATCAGAGAGCTGGCGGCTCTGACGAATCAGCAGCCTAGCTGGGCGGGGTGCGCTCTGCTGAGGAGGCCTCAGAGGGTAAATGCCGTTGGAAATTCTGGATGGCCAAGGGTGGAAGACCCCCGTCGATCAGCGGGCAAATCCCAATGGAGAGAGATGGGGGGGGGGGGGCTGCCTTTCCTGTGACTCCAATAGCCCCCACCCCCAACTGCGTAGGGAGGCTGCTTCCATGAAGCTAGTAGCCTCCGTACCCCACCCCCACCCTCCATACCCACCACCTGGGGGAGGGGGGGGGGGGTGCAGGGAGCTCTGGCCAATAGATTACACTGTCAAGGGTACCAGTTAAAAGCATCTCAAACCTTTTGCCCTCCTGAGACAGGAAGTACAGGTATTGAACCAAAGGAGATTTGGATGAAGAAATATTCCCCGGGTTTCCATTGCTCGACTGGATTGCGAATCCTCACCATCACACCCAGGGTATCTGCTGTGTGTCTCCATCATTTTATGTGCTTATTACACAGTTGCGATGTTCTGCTTCTTTATACTGAGATATTGCTGGTTGGGTCAATACTTGTGCTAACGCTGTCTCCCTTTCTTCCTCCTCATCCAGTGCACATTTCAGCTGGCTACAGTTAGATCGGAGAGTGCTGGAGCATGACTTCCCCAAAAAGTCAGGACCAGTCGTGTTGTACTTCTGTGTGAAGTAAGTGACCTCCAAATTTCACATTTATTATTGCACAGCCGCAGAGTGAGCCCCTTTCGGACGGTTTTGAGGAAGGGTTTCTTCTCTCAAAGGGTGGGGAATCTTTGCAATTCTATATCCCGGGAAGCTTCAGAGGCCGAGTCCTTGAACATTTTAATGAGTCGGGGAATTGAGGGTTACGGAGGGATGTCAGGATAGAGAGTTGAGTGAGGGTTAGATCGGCCACGATCTTATGAAGTGGTGGAGCAGGCTCGAAGGGCTGAATGGGCTATTCCCATTCTACTTCTTATGGTCTTATTAATAACCAGACTGTTTAGTGCTGAGTGACTTTGTAATCACCTCAGTTTAGTTCACCCACAATCCACTACACGTTACCTTGCTGGGAAATCCACCTTCGACTCAGAGATTGCTTGCATTCTTCAAATCCAGTTTGTTTGGCAAAATCAAGTCATTCATTTCTTTTTCCCTCATTGGGGAATCAGATAAGTATTAAGTCGGGAAACATTTGCAGGGCTACAGGGAATGGGCGGGATTAAAGGAGTTACTCTGCAGAGAGTTGGCGTATGCGCCAGTGGGCAGTGGGCCTCTTTCTGCGCTGTAGTTGTTCTGTGAGAAGAAACGATGACTTGGATGCTGGTAGCTGGGCGGCATGAGCTCATCCTTATTTTCAACTGAACAATGTGCATCATCACAGGTCGACCAGCTTAGCTCCCCTGGCTCCCAGTCCTCAGCAACATTGTTCCCCCCCACCCCCAACATAAGGAGGAAAGTGCAACAGGCAAGCTGCTGGAGATGCTCCAGCTAAAGCCTGCCCTTATTCAATTGCCCCCTCAATACACCGGCCACACACCTTCCCTCACACCACCCCATATGGTTAAAGCCACCACACCAATGAGTAATGTACTAATAATAATAATCTTTATTATTGCCACAAGTAGGCTTACATTGACACTGTAATGAAGTTACTGTGAAAAGCTCCTAGTTTCCACATTCCGCCGTCAGTTCGGGTAGACACAGAGGGAGAATTCAGAATGCCCAATTCACCTAACAGCACGTCTTTCGGGACTTGTGGGAGGAAACCGGAGCACCCGGAGGAAACTCACGCAGACACGGGGAGAACGTGCCCACTCCGCACAGACAGTGACCCAAGCCGGGAATCGAACCCGGGTCCCTCATGCTATGAAGCAACAATGCAAACCACTGTGCTATATATCTAAGGATCTATGGCTGTAGGATTAATAGGAGAAAACATCCACCACATCCACTCTCTCAGCGTAGACCCCACGGCTCGTACACCTGGCTTTGATCTCCCACGGCGACAGAAGGCCCTTTTGAACCATATCCTGACTGGCCAAGGAGTCTGGTGCAGGCGCCCAATATCAGCAATGTCACCAAGGCCAACCAGGCTGCGGCTGTGGTACAGTCTGTACAATAACTCCCATTGTGGATGGGTGTCCGCGGACTAAATCTGAAGGTGGGCTTTGAGAACCCAATCTAGCCACAGACAGAGCTACTGCTTGGCTCTGTGCCTGGAGACACATCAGATGACATTAATGAAATCAGATTTTATAACATTGTCCAAGCCCGTTGAAGAATATATGCCGGGAAGTGACTAAATTAAAGGTTGTGTGATACTTTATGTGTCATATTGGCTACAAATTTATCTTAGTTTGTTGTTGAGATACTAAATGTTGTACTTCCACATTCTTTGAAACACTGCAACAAATCTGGATTTGCATCAACTTTTAAGGTTTGTCAGTTCAAATAAAACACGTGAATGCTCGAATGCGAGCGGGCTTTTGAACCAAGCTCGAAGTTTGATATCCTCTCGCACTGCTGTGGTTAATGCACTTGTTTAAATGGCCATTGTATGACATTTGAACCCGATCAGGTTGAAACTGCATGATGTAACCATACCCAGTCAATCTGCAGACATTTAAGGGGCAGCTTTTCCAATTCTCACTTCCGACCGGGAACCTCATCCACCAGCCTCCTATATTGGGAATCCTGGGCTTTCATCCATTTTAATGGATAGAAAATCATTGGCGGTGGACGAGTGTTTTTCCAAAGTAAGAGCAGAAAGTTCTGGAAATACTCAACAGGCCAGGCGGCCTCTGTGGGGAGAGGAAGACAGTTAATACCTGTGGGATTAGGAAGCCAACACCCAGATGGGTTCCGGCCCATTACCCTGTGCCCATCGCTCGTGCAGCGCTATTTTTAAATTCAAATGAATTAATTGGGCACGAGATGAGCTTGGCAGCCAATTGGAGGTTCTGAGCGCTTCCAGTAGGGGAGGAGCTGCCTACCTGGCGTCAGTGACAAAGGCAAGCGGCAGCCATTTTGGAGGTTGCTGCTGTTTTGCTGTGGAGAGCAGGCAGCTCGCCAGAGGGCCAGCTACACCTGTAGTTAGGTTACAGTAAAACACTGGAACTGGTGCGAGAAGGTCCAGGAAAGGTCATTCTTAACAAAACAGAGGGAAAGTTTCTGAAGGCCCCCTCCAAGCGAACCTGGTAGCTGTTCACTAATGTCCACCAGGTCGTCCGGGTTCACTGGAGTAAAAATTCTAAATTGCAGCTGGGGATGTAGGTGTCTCTTAACCACCTCCTAAGGGACTCCCTCCCCCTGCTGCCCTTGGAAAATTGTAATCTAACCCAAAAGGCATTGGGATCCTGAGATGACCAAGGGGACCGCGATTTTTAAATCCTGGCTCCCCTCTCCTTGGTCTTTTGAAAAATAAGCCCATTGTTTTAGATCAATGAACGCTTGTCAGAACTGGAAAATGATCATCCGCCCGAAAGGCTCGCTCTGTTTCTCTCTCCATTGGTGCAGTCAGATCTGTTGAGTATCTTTAGCATTTTGAATCTCTGCTCTTCCAGCATGTGCAAATAGTGAGACTCAAATTTGGAGCATTTCCCTTTGCCCAGAATTTCTATTTTAGGTTTATTTTTGGATTTTTATTTGAAGATAAATTACTTGTTTTCCACTTTTATTATTTTGTTTTGAAAAGCAACCTTTATTGAATCAAAATATAATTCTTCTTTTAAAAAATAAGGATTTGATGTGCACAGACTGCCGATGCCAGCTTATAATTTACAATAATGAATGTGCTTGAAGGAATGAGCCTCCACACTTGTAAAAGTCCATTTTCAGTGCCAGACAGTTTGTTTGGCCGTAATTAAGTCTTATTAAGCTATTAGAAATTAACTTCTACTGAAACAGACATGTCCTAATATATTCTGGTAAGTTTAGCTTGTATCTGGGGCACTGAAACAACTTTACATTGTTCTCTGAGTAAGATACTATTACAGTGAAGCTTCTTGAAGAACAAGCCATCCCTGACAGCAGCTTCCTGATTTCTGTGGTTAACTGCGTGCGTTTGGTCACTAGAATTACAATTGCATGTCCGATTAACAACAGTTAAGTGCTGCAAGATAGCTTCGCCATTATCTCTACTTTAAAATCCAGGTCCTTGTTCTTCGAGATTTCTAGAATTGATCCCCCAGTCTCTGATCGCCCCGCCTCCGACCAGGGCGGGGGTTCAGAGAGTCCAGCCCATATTCCTTCCTGGAATGTGGGCTGGCTGAGCCAGTATTTACTGCCCATCACCAAGTGACTCGCTCGGCCAGTTCAGAGCGCAGTTCAGAATCACCCATATTGCTGTGGATCTGGAGTCACATGCAGGCCAGACCGGGTAAGGACGGCAGATTCCCTTCCCTACAGGATAGGACTGAACCAGGTGAGTTTTTACAACAATCAATGATAACTTTGTGATTTTCATCACTTAGACTAGCTTTATATTCCAGATAGGGCAGCAGGGTAGCATGGTGGTTAGCATAAATGCTTCACAGCTCCAGGGTCCCAGGTTCGATTCCCGGCTGGGTCACTGTCTGTGTGGAGTCTGCACGTCCTCCCCGTGTGTGCGTGGGTTTCCTCCGGGTGCTCCGGTTTCCTCCCACAGTCCAAAGATGTGCTGTTAGGTGGATTGGCCATGATAAATTGCCCGTAGTGTCCTAAAAAGTAAGGTTAAGGGGGGGTTGTTGGGTTACGGGTATAGGGTGGATACGTGGGTTTGAGTAGGGTAATCATTGCTCGGCACAACATCGAGGGCCGAAGGGCCTGTTCTGTGCTGTACTGTTCTATAGTCGTCATAGAATCATAGAATTTACAGTGCAGAAGGAGGCCATTCGGCCCACCGAGTCTGTACCGGCCCTTGGAAAGAGCACCCTACCTAAGCCCACACCTCCACCCTATTCCCCTAACCCAATAACCCCTCTCAACCTTTTTGGACACTAAGGACAATTTATCACGGCCAATCCACCTAACCTGCACATCTTTGGACTGTGGGAGGAAACCGGAGCACCCGGAGCAAACCCGCGCAGACACGGGGAGAAAGTGCATTAGTCGTTGAATTCAAAGCCCACTAGCTGCCTTGGTGGATGTGAACCCCTGCTCCCAGACGGTTAGCCTGGGATTGCCGTTTTAGTGACATTACCGCTATACCATGAAGCATTTGAGGAGTTGAATTAATTTATATGCCAGGAAAGGTCCTTTCTCCAAGTGGCTGTGTACGTTACCTGAATTAAAGATGCAGGTGCAGGGGGGAAACAAGGTGGTTGACATGAACTGAAGTCCACACTTTGAAGGGGCTCCATATTGTCAACGTTACTCATCATTGCCTCTCTCAATCAGCTGGGGCAAGTGGAAACTGTCAGGAGGATAAATAGCCAATCTCCTGAAACAGATTATTTCCAAAACATCTTTGACTGCGGTAAGCAGTGAATTTATTTTTTTTGCACGTCGCAAATTTCCTTCTGCTGCTGTTTGCAAGCGTCAATAGGCCTGTTTACAGTAAGACTGGGAAAGATCACTTTAACTAAAGCTTCAGCAGAAGTGAAAGCACTTTCAATTGGCAGTATATTGTGAGCTTCCCTTTTCACATAATCCTGTATCTTTTAAAATTTTTGGGTGAGCCTCCCTGCGTCACCCTCCCGTTGAAATCTGTATTGGGCACCGTAACCTCGAGTTGGCTGCCGCTCCCATTGGAGATTTCTTATGGTCACCTGACCCGTGGGTACATTTCCCCAGAGTGAAATCAAAAACCCAAAATTTTGCTCAAAATATTTTACTTCCCTGCAGATAAATATCTGCTTGTTTCGGATTTTTCTTGCCAACACAATTACTTTGAAAATGCCGAGTTGATTATCACAAAGCGTGAATTTCATGTGAAGTGAATGAAATGGAGGTAAAGTTCTATTATCATCATAAGTTTGAAGTTAGACTGCAGGAACGAGATGGAGGCAGTTCAGCCCCTCGAGCCTGTTTTACCATTCAATGAGATCACGGCCGATCTGCGAACTTGCTCCATGGATGGAAATTAATTTGAGTGGCAATGTCTCCTGCTGGCTGGAGAGCCAGTGAGAGCCCTGAGTTGCCAACTTTGGAGAAGGCCCACCATATTAAGACAGTTCAGTGTCCAGAGGTGGGCCTTGGGACTGACAACACTGGGGTGCAAATCCCCCCCCCCCCCCATGAGCTGCAGACCTCTGATTCACCAACACTGATATTGTGCATTGCCTTCAGCGCCATCAGGCGCGCAGTGGTAGCTGCCGGTATTGCAGCCAGTGATTGAGGGAGGGATATTTGTGGGTCGCAGGGAGGATGCTATTGGCTGTGGTGGGGTGGGGGGGTGTTGACAGCAGGGGCAGTAAGCGGCTCTCAGCTCTCACCCCTTTCCCGATGGGAAGCTCCTTGATCAGGCATTGAGTGCTTTGCCTGCAGCTGGTTGAATACGATGGTGGGATGAGGCCCTTAGGAATCATTAATTGCCCACGCCAAGGAACGAGGGCCAACCACAATCCTCTCTGCCCTGTGCGTATTCAGGCTCGAGGCGGGCAGGAGACAGGGACCCTCCTGTCATCCTGTTGTCCAATTAACTGCAACTCACTTCAAACCTCACTTTGAGGGTGGGCTTTAAATATCACTACATGTAACTCCCAAATCCTTTGCCCCATATCCCTTAATGCCCTTTGTTGAACAAAAATCTATCAATACGAATGAAGAGCAGGAGTTGGCCATTCGGCCCCTCGAACCCGCTCCGCCATTGAATAAGATGATAGCTGATCTGACACGTTCCTCAAATCTGTATCTCGCCAACCCCGAAAACTGGTCACTACCTTTGCTTCCCAAAAATCTACCCACCTTTGCCTTAAAAATATTCAAATTCATTACTTCCACCACCTTTTGAGGAAATAAGGGCGAGATTCTCCACAAATGTGGAGAATCGTAAAGGCTGCTGTGGGACAGGCCGTGACCCACGGCAGCCTTCACGCCCACTTCCAGGGCCGATTCTCTCCCCCCCCCGGGCGGGGTTAGGAGCGCAGCCCCGTGCGTCACGACGGCGCAGCCTTGACGACGGTCGTCAAGGCCGCACGTCAAGCGTCACACCGGCTGACGTGGCCGATGACGTCGGCCGCGCATGCGCAGGTTGGACAACGCCAACCCGCGCATGCGCAGTTGCCGTCTTTTCCCTCAGCCGCCCCGCAAGACGTGGCGGCTTGATCTTGCGGGGCGGTGGAGGGAAAAGAGTGCGTCCATTACGGACGCACGGCCCGCGATCAGTGCCCAACAATCGCGGGCCTATGCCCCCCTTGGCACGGCTGGATGGGCCGAATGGCCTCCTTCTGCACTGTAAATTCTATGATTCTATGACTGGGATCAGAAGCAAACAAGAGCCAGAAATAGCCCCACCCACCAACACACCAGTTCCTTGACTTGCTCCATCACAGCTCTGTTCATCTTTACAGCGGTGCAGTTCGGGGTCAATAGAGCTACTTGCCCCCCACCCTCATTATCAGCTGAATTGAGCTCCTAGTTCCTGGCAGGGCCAGACATCCAACTGCAGAGTGGTGGAGGGGGAGAATGGAGGGGTGATGCCAGTTCTCCAGTCAGATCTAGAGCTCTCCCCACCGACCTGGGCGCAGGAACAACCTCCGGTTGATCAATAAGGGGATGAGGGGTTATGGGGGGGAAGGCAGGAGAATGGGGATGAGAAAAATATCAGCCATGATTGAATGGCGGAGCAGACCCGATGGGCCGAGTGGCCTAATTCTGCTCCTATGTCTTATGGTATTATAGGTCACCCTCTGGAAGTGCTTTCCCCCACAATGATGGTCGGGCTGAAAGATCCATTTTGTTTGTTTAGATTTTGAAACATTGGAGAGGGGATGTTTCCATTTTGAAACACCCTCTCCTTCGCCTGTCTTCCATTATAGCGCGCTGCTCCTTTCTAATGTTTGGATTGACCCTGCGGCTTTGAGAACCCACCCATTGTCCTTAATGGGATGACAAACCTGCCTCCATGCCAAATAAGGGCACAACTCCAGGACAGGTACCTGGCATGGCCACAACAGTGATTTAAGTTTCCACCTTTATTCTGAGTTTTTCACTGAGTGACTGATTTCACAGCGAGGAACCTGGACACTGTGCCAAACTCGGTATCCCAACACTAACCACAAATCCAGCCCCTGGCAAGTGTCCACTGCATCAGTTGTCACTGTTGCTTCACAGCGCCAGGGTCCCGGGTTCGATTCCCGGCTTGGGTCACTGTCTGTGCGGAGTCTGCACGTTCTCCCCGTGTGTCTGCGTGGGTTTCCTCCGGGTGCTCCGGTTTCCTCCCACAAGTCCCGAAAGACGTGCTCAGTCTGTGAATTGGGCATTCTGAATTCTCCCTCTGTGTACCCGAACAGGCGCCGGAATGTGGCGACTAGGGGATTTTCACAGTAACTTCACTGCAGCGTTACTGTAAGCCGACTTGTGACAATAATACAGATTATTATTAAACCTGCTAAGTTGCTTTACGTCAAAGAAACCAAATCGGACCGTTCAAATCAGACACGATCTGGCGAGATTGGTGTCCGTTCCCATGACCATATTAACCATTTTGAAATGAAATATATTTATATATTTGGCTGGTTGTCAGTGAACGGTCAATGTATTTCCTGCCCTCACAATCTCAGCCTCTCTGACCCTGCCATTTATTTATTTGAGGTTATTAATTTAGATCTTAGCACATGTGTGGAAGAGAATCTGCTGAAAGTATTGCTGGGAGTCCCCCGGGGGGACTCCCAGCAATACTTTCAACAGATTCTCTTCCACACATGTGCTAAGATCTAAACAACATCTCGACCACATCAATTCATTGATTCTGTCAGTTGACAAGAACCTTTTTAGCTTGTCAGCCCTGTGCTAACATATTGTAAACTCTGTTTGAGATGGTGTAACATGTATCAGTTGATTGCCCCTGTTACGGAGTGTGTGCTGGATTCAGTGGTCATTTATAAAGACCAGAAACGGCGCGTCTGACTTTTATTCGTTATTTCTGATATTAGCCGGGTTCCTTGATATGTTTCGCTGCTGGAGCTTTAGTCCTGGATCTGACCAAGCTGCCTTCAAAGCTGAGGATTTAAACTTGTCTCCAGATATTTATGGCTGTTTACTCAATCTGCTTCCTCGACGATGTCGAGCGCCGTTACTAATGTGAGTGCCGTCACCAGCCAAAGCCTCGCCCTTGGTAGATTGGAAATAAATTTCCTCGGAGAAAGGATTCAAGTGCGACATATTGCGCTCCTCAACAATAACAACAACAACTTGCTTGCATGTAGCACCTGAGGCACCTCGTTGAGAGATTATCAGCAATATTCGGGAGGTTGACCGAAAGCTAGTCAAGGCAACGAGTTTCAAGGAGCATCTTGGAGGAGGAGAGAGAGGCAGAAAGGCAGAGCTTGAGGGGGAGAATTCCGCAGCTTGGGAGCCTTCCAGGTGAAAGCATTGCACCCCGCGGTGAAGCGATTCAAATCAGGGGATGGTCAGGAGACCAGTATTTTACGTTTGCCCTATTATCTATTTTCTTTTCACGTACGGAATGATCTGTCTGAGCGGCACACAGAACACGACTTTTCACTGTACCTCGGTACACGTGATAATAAACAAATCCAATCCAAGAATTGTAGAAATACGGAGAGCACAGAGGGCTGTTGCGCTGAAGCAGATTACAACGACGGGGCATAAAGTTCACCTGTAGAAATGGTGCAGTGTGCTCAGTTCTTTGGGGCAGTTACCTGTTGGAACAGAAAGTTGCCCTGGCACTGTTATATCTCACCTCTACAGTCCTAATAGAGCAGAGGGGAGCAGAGACGAGACATCTGCCGACATGGTTCAGGAGACAGAGCGATGCCATGTTGGGCCACTCTCTCTCATCCTGTTTATTTTCACACTGCCTTTAAGCCCAATGCACCCGACACTCCAACGGGAGAAACACACGACGCTCCCCTCGTCATCTCCTCAGATCCCTGCACATTAACTGGCCACGAAGGATCCTCTTCAGTATAAAACCCAAATAAGTCAGAAGATGATCTTAGCAGATTTTACCTTTCGATTTATTTGGATTTTATAATTAGCTGATCTAAACTTCTCATTAAATATAAGAAGCAATGAGAAATAACAGCTCTCTGAGAGTATTTGGCAATCAAGGGACTAATGGTATTCACACCAATATTATGTTTTAAGCAACTGCCTTTCTATAGCAGCTTCCGTAACCATAGGACATCCCAAAGCACTGTCCGGCCAACAGAGTATTTTGTGAAGTGTAGTTACTGCTGTGATTTAGGAAACATCGCTCAGTAAGCTCCCACACAAACTCAATGAGACAGATAAACTGTTTTTGTGTGAATTGAAAGATAAATATTGGCCAGGACACTGAGGCGAACTTGTGCCCTTTTGTACAAAATTGGCCATAAATACAAATATGCAGTTTACAGAGTAGTTATGTCTCAAACTGCATTATAATTTGATTACTGCGACTGGAAACAATCACTCTTGAGTAAATAAACGAGACAAGTACATTGGACAACAATGTGAAGATTTAAATCTGTCAAATGATCATGTCCCAACTCCATAAAATTTCATAACTCTGCCTCCACTCCGCGAGCCCCCAACGGCCTTAAAATACGAGTGACATCAAATCCCCTCCCAGTGGGATTATGAAGGATTATGCATTCCAATTAACTGCAGATCTTTAAGCAAGATGATCTGTAGAGGTTTGATCCCTGCCATAAAAAATAACCTTTTAAAACAGTTTTAGTTGCCAGAGTCGAATTGCATTTGTGGATAGCCTGTCTTACTTTATTTATTACAAATAAATTAATGACCAGCAGTCATTTCAATCAAATCAGTTACATGAGATGATGGTGAAATGGAATCTGAGTGATGGACGCCCGTCTTGGTCAGCAGGTCTTTGTCAATATTGGATGTTGAGGCTGCATAATTTCTTTGGTTTAATCTAACTAACTTCCAAAGTTAGATTTTGTACTAAAATGTCTAAATTGTCCTTTAGTAAGATGCACTGCTATAAAAAAGAAAATCTTACTGTCATACAGCTCACGTCATGCCCACAGGACGTTCCACACGGACAGTGGAGTACATGGTGAAATGCTGTCACTGTTGCTGTGTAGGAATAGCTGGGTGCTAATTCCCTGCCGTGACCCAATAGCGTGCTATTTGCGTTTCTATTGGGGGTGTTATCCGTTCCACGAGTCGGGATATGCAAATGGGCCAGCGCAATTTCAGAGCAATTCCCAGCCCAGTGGGCATTGTAACTGGGGCCGGACTTAGCGCTTAAGAGCCTTCCTGCTGGCTCTGTTCTCAGGCGCTGCATTTAGCACACCCTCACCGCAGCCACCAAGATGGTTCAGAGAATACCTGCCCCCCCCTCGCGCCCCCCCCCCCCCAGACTCAGGAGTCTGAGGTGGACCAACTGCTTGATGCCAATGAGGAGCAGAGGGACACTCTCCACCCCAGGGTGGGCCGCAGACTCAGGGCACCCTCTTCCCCAGGGTGGGCCACAGACTCGGGGCACCCTCTTCCCCAGGGTGGGCCGCAGACTCGGGGCACCCTCTACCCCAGGGTGGGCCGCAGACTCAGGGCACCCTCTTCCCCAGGGTGGGCCGCAGACTCAGGACACCCTCTACCCCAGGGTGGGCCGCAGACTCAGGGCACCCTCTTCCCCAGGGTGGGCCGCAGACTCAGGGCACCCTCTTCCCCAGGGTGGGGCGCAGACTCAGGGCACCCTCTTCCCCAGGGTGGGCCGCAGACTCAGGGCACCCTCTTCCCCAGGGTGGGCCGCAGACTCGGGGCACCCTCTTCCCCAGGGTGGGCCACAGACTCGGGGCACCCTCTTCCCCAGGGTGGGCCCCAGACTCAGGGCACCCTCTTCCCCAGGGTGGGCCACAGACTCGGGGCACCCTCTTCCCCAGGGTGGGCCGCAGACGGGGCACCCTCTTCCCCAGGGTGGGCCACAGACTCAGGGCACCCTCTTCCCCAGGGTGGGCCACAGACTCAGGGCACCCTCTTCCCCAGGGTGGGCCGCAGACTCAGGGCACCCTCTTCCCCAGGGTGGGCCGCAGACTCGAGCCTGTCCCTCTGAACACTGCCTGGGAGGCGATGGAGAGGCGGTCAACGCTGCCAACCTCACCGAGAGGAGACAACTACTGATCCTGAGGGATGGGGGTCACTGGCGAGGCCTCCGCCCTGAGAGGGGGGCAGAGAACCAGGGAGGGGGTCTAAAGATCACGGTGCAGGTGGCCATTGTTTGGGGTGAGCTTTGCTAATCCCCTGCTACCTGCGCACTGGGGCAGCGCTTCTGAGGAGCGCCCACACCTGGTGCGCCCTGATTGAGCTTGGCCACGCCCATCCCCTTGATGATACAGCTGGAGTATGAGGATGCCCGGAGGGGGAGGGGGTCCTGGGTGGGCTCCTGAATGACCAGAGGCTCCTCCTGTGGGAGGAGACACAGTGAGTAGTCAGCAGTGTGAGCAGCCAGGGGCCTGGAAGGAGCACAGGAGGGGTCTGTTTAAATCACAGACTGCAGTAATGACCGTCTGAGCCAGGCCCCCCCAAAATCGCTGGACAGTCCGGATCCACGGCCTGAACACCAAGTTGGTCCCTGCGACTGTGCCTGGCCCAGGCAACCAAGTCCCAGCAAACCCAACAATTATTGACAGCGTTTTAACATCCAGCTCCCCCTCCACAGCCATTGGCCCCATGCCCGCTTGTAAATACTTACACCAATTCACACACACGAGACTCCTATCTGAGAGGGGCGGAGCATCGCAGAGGGGCGGAGCATCACGGAGGGGCGGAGCATCACGGAGGGGTGGAGCATCACAGGGGGGCGGAGCATCACAGAGGGGCAGAGCATCGCGGAGGGGCGGAGCATCACAGAGGGGCGGAGCATCACGGAGAGGTGGAGCATCACAGAGGGGCGGAGCATCACGGAGAGGTGGAGCATCACGGAGGGGCGGAGCATCACGGAGGGGCAGAGCATCGTGGAGGGGCGGAGCATCACAGAGGGGCGGAGCATCACAGAGGGGTGGAGCATCACAGAGGGGCGCAGCATCATGGAGAGGTGGAGCATCACGGAGGGGCGGAACATCACGGAGGGGCGGAGCATCGCGGAGGGGCGGAGCATCACAGAGGGGCAGAGCATCGCGGAGGGGTGGAGCATCGCGGAGGGGCGGAGCATCACAGAGGGGCGGAGCATCACGGAGGGCGGAGCATCACAGGGGGCAGAGCATCACAGAGGGGCGGAGCATCACGGAGGGGCGGAGCATCACAGAGGGGCGGAGCATCGCGGAGGGGTGGAGCATCGCGGAGGGGCGGAGCATCACAGAGGGGCGGAGCATCACGGAGGGCGGAGCATCACAGGGGGCAGAGCATCACAGAGGGGCGGAGCATCACGGAGGGGCGGAGCATCACAGAGGGGCGGAGCATCGCAGAGGGGCGGAGCATCACAGAGGGGCGGAGCATCACGGAGGGGCGGAGCATCACGGAGAGGTGGAGCATGAAGTGTCACTAATAAGATTTAAATCTATGTAAATGATGGTTTTGCATGAACCCGTTGGCACGGGGATCAACCTTAGATAACGCCGCCAACGAGGGACCAGAATATGGCGTGGGAATTGGCAGCGGGTGCAAAACGTGGTTTTTTTTCATTCTGTACATTCTCCGCCCAATCGTAATTCTCGCTGGCGGAGTCGCGAAGCGGAGAATTCAGCCCAATGCTTTTTGTGCTCTTGATTGAGGGACAAGTATTGGCCAGGACGACAATCTTTCTTCAAAATAATGCCATGGAATCTTTTCGTAGAATTTTTTTATAATTTTTTTTTTTTTTATAATTTTTATTCAGATTTTTGCATAATATCAACAACAAAAAGACAGAAAAAGTTTTTTTTACAAAGAACAGAAAGAACAGTCCCCCCCCCGCATACACAGCGGAAGAGATAAACTAACACCCATCATTCCCCCAAAACATCTGCCCGTCCCTTCAATACACAGGACAGAAACCTCCCCCCCGCGTATACACAGAAGAGGAAATGAATTAATGCCCGACATTGGCACAGAACAACTATGCCTCTCCCTTTAGTACAAAACATC
Organism: Scyliorhinus canicula; assembly: GCF_902713615.1. Classification (NCBI taxonomy): domain Eukaryota; kingdom Metazoa; phylum Chordata; class Chondrichthyes; order Carcharhiniformes; family Scyliorhinidae; genus Scyliorhinus; species Scyliorhinus canicula. The sequence continues at coordinate 165,091,729 of NC_052156.1, read as the reverse complement.
CCCCCCCCCCGCCCCCCTTCCCTCCCTCCCCCCCCCCCCCCCCTCCCCCCCCCCCCCCCCCCCCCCCCCCCCCCCCCGGATTGCAGAATTAAAAAATATTTTTTTTTACAGTGCATAAGGAGGCCATTCGGCCCATCGAGTCTGTACCGGCCCTTGGAAAGAGCACCCTACCCAAGCCCACACCCCCACCCTATCCCCATAACCCAGTAACCCCACCTAACACTAACGGCAATTTTGGACACTTAGGGCAATTTATCATGGCCAATCCACCTAACCCGCACATCTTTGGACTGTGGGAGGAAACCGGAGCACCCGGAGGAAATCCACGCAGACACGGGGAGAACGTGCAGACTCCGCACAGACAGTGACCCAAGCCGGGAATCGAACCTGGGATCCTGGAGCTGTGAAGCAATTGTGCTATCCACAATGCTACCATGCTGCCCACCAGAGAGAACGGGGGGCGGGGGGGGGGGGGGGGCCCTCTGGACAGTCCATCCATCTCAGGCGTCCAGTCTGAAAGTTGGCATCTCCGACAGTGCAGGGCTCCCTCAGTACGGCCTTCTGGCTGAGAGGCAAGAGGGCGATCCACTGAGTCACAGCTGATAGTTAATTGAAATTAACTCAGACTACACTGTCTGAAAAAGCTATTGTGAAGCATCAAGGTACAGATAATACACAAATACACAGACCAGGGACGTGCATCAGCCCTGCATTCATTGTACTGTGTCACAGTCTTGGTGTAGTGATTTAGATTAACGCAAGGGCAGAATGAATCCAGAGGCGGCTAACTCAGGTCAGTAGTTTTCCTTGCGATAGGACAGCTTTGTTAAGCAATTTGTTCAATAACCTTAGCTTTCCGAGGCTGCTCAGTGGGATCCTGGTGCTGTCTGTTTAAAAGGGGAATATCGGATTTTAGTCAGAAGGCCAGGCTGCCAGGGAACTTGCCCGTCCGCACGCAGATAGATACTTGTCACTGAAACAGGCGTCTTGCCAATAATTTCAAAGCAGCCAATGCTAATGATTAAAGCACCATTACTTCAGTGCTGTGCAAGTGATTGGAATGAAAACCACTTCAGTGCTTGATGTAATCGAGATGGACAGAGCTGTTTCCTCCCCCCCTCCACTATCCTGTGTGGGGATGATAAATTGCTTGCCCGTGTGTGTAAATGCCAATGCTACGCCATTTAATCAGCAGTGTACACAAGATCAGAATACGCAACACTGAAATGAATCGTTTTAATCTAAATCAGCCCCAGGACAACATGTCTTTTTGTGCATTTTAGTTTCATTCTTGGTGTTATTTGATGTCGCGGGGGGGTGGGTGGGGGGGGGGGGGGGGGGGGGGTCACATTTTGGTTCTGCCCGTCCTCCACTGGATTTGCATGTGTGAGTTGGTTCTGCCCTTATTCTCACCATTTTGCTGCCGCTTGTTTCTCTGGGCACCAGACACCTGCCCCCCCCCCCCCCCCCCCCCCCCCCTTTGTTCAAGTGGCCCTGTTTTGTGTGGGAGTGTTGACAATGGTGACATCATCAATCTCCCTGCTGCGTTCGGCCGCCTGTAGTGCTACGCCCCCTAATCCGGGGGAATTGTAGCACCTCTACTCTCACCATGCCTACTACTTTCCTGTGCAAATGTTACCAGTGTTTGATCACTGCTGTGTAAAGGTGAAGAGTGGGTCTGTCCTCCCTGTGGCCACTCGGCCCATCAAGTCCATGCAACCTCTTCCTGCTGGTGAAGGGAGACTTGGAAACCTAACTTTTGACTGAATTCAATATCTTAGTTATAGCATCAGCAAGTCTGAATTTACATTTCTAATCACAGATTAGGAGCTATCAAACCTTGGAAGTAACTGTTAAACATCAATGGATGATGTTTCTGTTGGCATTTATGTTGTTCTTTGCACTTGGCACTGCTGTCTCACAGCTCCAAGGGCCCAGGTTCGATTCCCGGCTGGGTCACTGTCTGTGCGGAGTCTGCACGTTCTCCCCGTGTCAGCGTGGGTTTCCTCCGGGTGCTCCGGTTTCCTCCCACAGTCCAAAGATGTGCAGGTTGGGTGGGGTTACGGGGATAGGGCAGGGGGGGCGGGTCTAGATAGGGTGCTCAGAGGGTCAGTGCAGACTCAATGGGCTGAATGACCTCCTTTTGCATTGTATTCTTTTTGGACAAGTACATTATACAACCGGCACTTCTGGCTGAGAGCCCTGTAAGGCATGTCAGATTCTCTTTTTATTCTTTCGTAAGGAGAATGTGTCACTGTCGAGGCCATCGTTTAATACCCATCCCTAATTGCCCTTGAGAAGGTGGGGGTGAGCCGCCTTCTTGAACCGCTGCAGTCCATGTGGTGTAGGTACACCCACAGTGCTGTTAGAGAGGGAGCTCCCAGATTTTGACCCAGTGACAGTGAGGGAACGTCCGATATATTTCCAAGTCAGGATCGTGTGCAGCTTAGAGGGGAACTTCCAGGTGGCTGTGTCCCCGTGCGCCTGCTGCCCTTGTCCTTCAAGATGGTGGAGGTCGCCAGTTTGGAAGGTCCTGACGTAGGGGTGACCAGTTATTGTAATAGGGCTGCTCTTGCAATCCAGGGTGCTCCAGTTTTGACTTTGATGCTTTGATACAAGTACAAGTTGTTTTGGATTTTACTGAGATGCCTTTCACATTATCATCATGGCAGATTGGACAATGGAACTTGGCAGGTGATTAACCCATAGCGCACTGTAATATCCTGAGCAGAGGAATGAGAAACATCTCCACGTGTAACAGAATAAATGCTACATCGCTTTGTTCACCAAGGAGAGGATCAGGAATACAAATTGGACAAGGCTTTACTTTGCAAATGGTCTAACTGACACTAGGGATGGGGAGTGGAAGAAATGTCAATAACAGCAGCTCCCCTAGCTTCAATTATCCCATTTTAGTCCCTTGGTTTTCCATTTTACAATGAAACCTTTCTTATGGCGAGAATCTTGGTAAAACCGCAGTTTGATATTCCCACTATCCAATAGGATAAATCCGTGAGTCAGCTTTTAACCTGTACAGCAAAAACATTTGGGTGCGCAAAATAAACTCTGCGATGGTCGTTACAGATAAAGCATGTCAGAAAACTGACAAGCAAGGAACATAGAATTAGCATGATTCAAACCTTTGTTTTTCTGTCACCGGGGACGGGATTATCTAATCCCGCGGCAGAGTGTCCACCCCATCGTAAACGGCTTCGCGTTTTACGTCGGCGTGAATGGGCCGTCCGACCGACGACTAATTCTGGCCCGCAAAAGGGGCCAGCACGGCACTGGAGCGGTTCCAGCCACTCCAGCTGCTGATCCCGGCGCGAACTGGGGGCTGCGGAGCTGCGCATGCACAGTGGCGCCGGCGCCAACGCACGCATGTGCAGTGCCTTCCTTCAACGCACCGGCCCCGTCACAACATGGCGCAGGACTACAGAGGCCAGCGCGGAAGAAACGAGGCCCCCAGCCAGAAAGGCCATCCCGCCGACTGGTGGGCCCCGATCGCGGGCCAGACCACATCAGAGGCCTCCCCACCCCCGCCGGCTGAGAGCAGGTGTGGACGGCGCCGGCGGGACTCAGCATTCTCACGACAGCCGCTCGAATCGGCGGGCCGGCTGCGTAGAGGGGTCCCCGACTGGCGCTGCGCCAACCACGCTGGCACCGATTCTCTGCTCTGCGGAAAATCTCATGCTGGTGGCAGGGCAGCGTGGCGCGATCCACGCCGGTCACAGGGGTTCTCTAGCCCGGCCCCGGGCTGAGAGAATCCCCCCCCCCCCCCCCCCCCCCGATGTTTGCTTCTTTTGCACTCTGCGTCACACGCAATCTCCTGTTTAAAACCAGTGTTGAAAGGAAGATTGCTCTAACTCATTTTGAGATGTGCTTACCTTTCCTTCATCCAGTTGCTGGAAGGACATTAAAAGTTCTGAGCAGCATCTCCTCAGTCAGATTGGGAAAGGGATGGGCTGGTCAGTTAAGGTCCAGCGAGAAGCCTGGTCCTTCTCCAGGGAAATCACTATTCACTATTCCTCGGGTCTTTGGAAATCTGCGAGACATACCACCTGATTTTGAAAACTCACCACTATTCTTAGAATTCCCCCTATACCAAAAAGGGCCGACATTCTAAATGGTGAACAGGGATTCTCACTCCCTGACTCCGATGCAGGCTTCAGTGGGTGCTATTCAGGTCAAACTATATTTTCAAGTTATCCCCCGGTATAACCCATACCTTCACCGAAGATTTTATCTACTTACCACTTAGTGGCATCGATGTCCTGGGTCCTGCATTGCTAAGTAAGTAAAGTAGACTTTCAGGAATTACCACTTTTTCAGGTTAAATTAAGTTATTTTATTATTACATTTTTTCTTTTAAAAGCTGCAAACACTTTCTTTTCAGAAAGGTAAAAAGATCTTACTTCTGGACCCTGCTGGTTGGTTGAAGGGACTTCAGGCCCACCTTGACAATTAATCTTCTTTTAAAGTCTTTTAAATTCTTGAGATGTATTTGCTGGTTAGCTCTGTTGCTGTGTCTTGTCGATCCCATGGATTGAGCTATAAGAGCTGGCTCTGCTAGCTATCTCTCAGCTGACTCTGACTCCTGTTTAAATTCTAGTCTTCCTTAGATGTATAGCTGTTTAAACTCGGCTGCTTGTCTTGTCTTTCCCATGACCAAGCTGTGAGAGCTGACTATGCTCCTCTCCTCTCTCCTCGCTGAGTTCTCCTCCCTTTCTGCTTCTGGTTCTGCTTCCTGGGTTTATATTCTCTTTCTGACAATTACTAAGTTTTTATTACCTTATTGTCAATTAACTTATTTCCACTTTGATTTTTAAAAAGTATCTTTGATCTAAACATTCTAATACAACTAAGTATTCATTTTGGGCATAACCTCACCTCTCAGATCTGATTACATTGTCCTTTGTGATGTTCAAAGTTCCTTTGTGATATTCAAAGTTGCTTTGTGATATTCAAAGATGCTTTGGTTTCAATAGGTGTTACTTTTAATTTCTGTCATTTGAATAGTTTAATTTTCCAATTGTCCCCAGCTCATAACTTTGCCTTTGATTTTGACTTAAAATTATGTTTCTCATAGACAGGTTGTCTCCAATTTTCTTTAATTTACTTGATGTTAGTAGAATTTCACACTTAGAATTGACACCAAATTCAATTGAACATCATCCATCCTTTCCAGCTGTTTACTAAGAGAGTTAATTTCAGTGAAGGTGTGAAACCTTTGCTTTTAACTGTATGCTAAAATTTCACTTGATTATGACTTGAAAGACCTGCCTGTTTTAAACATTCGTCACTTAATTCAATTGAAACTCTCATCCATGCTTTTCCAGATAGTTACTTTCAATGAAGGTGTGAGCCATTATTTTAGCTTAATACATGGATCCTGTGTGCTTTTGCTAAGCCTGCTTGTGAGAGAATCTGCATTTTATAATCCTGCTCTTTGTAGCTGCTATTAACCTTTTGTGGAATCTTTTCCTGTATCCTCTCAGACCAGATATTGCCAGACTTCCATGTTTCAAATGACACATTTTTCTGTATTTTCAAGAACAACCTACCAAGTAAATAATGAAAGAAATTCTAGGAAAAGTATCACAGAGTAATGAGGATATGAAAGAAATCGATAGATGCATAAAGTATAACTCAACATCGATGTTCCAATAAATGGTCACATTGGAAGCATTAACCCATCCTGTTTTTTCAGCTGCTGACTAATTTGTTCCTGTTTCAGTATTTTCTGCTGAATTTCAGCATTCCAAGTCTGTTAGTTTCTTTTTATGCTGAATTCCATTAGTTTGGCTGCACTTGTGATTATCTAGCTCTGGAGAACATCAGCAGGTCACAAAACTGAAGATTTTATGAATACATTTTTTGCAGCATCTACATAGTATGTGCATGTAAATATACAGAGAAACTCACACTCACTGCAACACGCGCAGCAACACACACAACACACACTCACTGCAACACACAGACAACACACACTCACTGCAACACACAAACAACACACACTCACTGCAACACCCACTCACTGCAACACACACAGCAACACACTCAACAACACACACAGCAACACACACTCACTGCAACACCCACTCACTGCAACACACACAACTCACATTCACTGCAACACACATCAGCAACACACTCACTCAAAAACACACAGCAACACACTCACTGCAACACACAGACAACACACACTCACTGCAACACACAAACAACACACACTCACTGCAACACCCACTCACTGCAACACACACAACTCACATTCACTGCAACACACATCAGCAACACACTCACTCAAAAACACACAGCAACACACTCACTGCAACACACAGCAACACACTCACTGCAACACACACAGCAACACACACACAACACACACTCACTGCAACACACAAACAACACACACTCACTGCAACACACACGCACAGCAACACACTCACTCAAAAACACACAGCAACACACTCACTGCAACACACACTCACTGCAACACACAGCAACACACTCACACACACAGCAACACACATTCACTGCAACACACACACAACACACACTCACTGCAACACACACAACACACACACAGCACACACTCACTGCAACACACACAGCAACACACTCACTGCAACACACACAGCAACACATTCACTGCAACACACACAACACACACTCACTGCAACACACACAACACACACTGCAACACACACTCACTGCAAAACACACAACACACATTCACTGCAACATGCACACACTCACTGCAACACGCACTCACTGCAACACACACTCAACACACACAGCAACACACATTCACTGCAACACACACTCACTGCAACACACACTCACTGCAACACACACTGCAACACACACTCAACACACACTGCAACACACTCAACACACACTGCAAAACACACTCACTGCAAAACACACTCACTGCAACACACACTCACTGCAACACACACAACACACACTCAACACACATTCACTGCAACACACACTCACTGCAACACACACTCAACACACACTCACTGCAACACACACAGCAACACACTCACTGCAACACACACAGCAACACACTCACTGCAACACACACAGCAACACATTCACTGCAACACACACACTGCAACACACACTAAACACACACTGCAACACACACTCACTGCAAAACACACAACAACACACATTCACTGCAACATGCACACAGCACACACTCACTGCAACACACACAGCAACACACACTCAACACACACAGCAACACACATTCACTGCAACACACACAGCAACACACACTCAACACACACAGCACACACTCACTGCAACACACACACTACAACACACACTCAACACACACTGCAACACACACAAAACGCACACAGTAACACACACTCACTGCAGCACACACAACAACACGCTCAACACACACTCACTGCAACATACACAACAACACACACTCAACACACATTCACTGCAACACACACAGCAACACACACTCAACACACAATCACTGCAATACACACACAGCAACACACACTCAACATACAATCACTGCAATACACACACAGCACACACTCACTGCAACACACACACAACACACACTCACTGCAACACACACAACACACACTCACTGCAACAGACACACAACACACACACAGTAACACACACACAACAGACACTCATTGCAACACACACTCACGGCAACACACACTCAACACACACAACACACACTCATTGCAACACACACACAGTAACACACACTCAACACACACTCACTGCAACACACACTCAGCACACACTCACTACAACACACACTCAACACACACTCACCGCAACACACACTCACTGCAACACGCACACAACACACTCACTACAACACACACAACACACACACAACATACCCACAACACACACTCACTGCAACACACACGCACTCAAACACTCACTGCAACACATACTCACTGCAACACACACAACACACACCCACTGCAACACACACTCACTGCAACACACACCCACTGCAACACACTCACTGCAACACACACTCACTGCAACACACTCACTGCAACACACACTCACTGCAACACACACTCACTCAAACACACACTCACTCAAACACACACAGCAACACACACTCACTCAAACACACACAGCAACACACACTCACTCAAACACACACAGCAACACACACTCACTCAAACACTCACGCAGTAACACATGCCCACACCACCTCTAGGCACATGCACAAACGCATGCACACGTACAGACATGGATAGTGGGCTGATCGTTATCTGACCAGTTTAATTTCCTCTGCGCTATTTTACACAAACTCTTTCGTACAATTCCTGTCTGTCAGCGCTGATAAAAAAATGTATGGAGGCAGATGTGTTAATAATGGCAGTAAAGTGGGTGGATTTTTGAAACATCTTTCTAACATCATGTTTAGCTTCTTATGTTACTGTCCTCTCCCAGCGACTGAGCACTAAAATCAGCTTTACCATTTCCCATTACTGGGCTGGGACCTGTACGATGATAGTTTGGTGCCCATTCTCGACTCTGTGATGAAGTGTTCAATTACCGGTTGCTGAAATGCTGCACCGCAATACCAGGGACAATTATGCTCATTTCTAATGACGAACGGGCCGATTCTTAATGGCTGGGCTGCAATGAGAAGGTTGGCTGCAGCGCGAGCCTTACCAAATTCAGCGATTGCTGCCGTGCGCCCCAGGTCACAAGCAGAGGTGGCAGTGAACTGCAGTGAATGCAGCAATCAATCTCTTTCAAAATGTATTCTACAAACACGACTTAACAGTTCGAGCCGGCAAAAAAATAGCAGGGAATCAAAATCACTCTTCTGCATGGCCATTTGCTGTGGAATTTGATTGTGATTCATCGTGATTTGAGGAGAGATGATGGTTTTAGCAAAGCTGAATCACATATTTTACAGTATATGTCTTCATCCTGAGCCTAGTATATGCCAAATGCTTGATTAAACACCGACAGTCCACATCCACACATCTTCTTAAATTCTCTCTGACTTTGCCTTGATACATCACTGTGGCAGGAATTATTGTGTTTTATCTTTTCGAGGGGCATTTCAGAACCTACTAAATCTCAAACGGCTAATAATGTCACTCCAACCAGGGTGTGCGGGAAAGAATCCAATTAGATGACAATACAGACGCACATATTCCTGTCTATGTTATCGCCGCCGTCTCTATTTGATGACAGAACCCCGATGCAAGTTCCCAGCACGGTTAAAAAGGCGGGTAGTCAAAAGTCGTCTCAATCAAGGGATAGTGATTTTGAAAACGTGAACTTGCCAGAGCAAGAGACAATGAAGGGAGTCAGGAGCTACCGTTCTGAGATCGAAAGAACAAATATTTTCCCATCTAATATTTAACTTGCCGGCCACCCTCCCACATGCTACACTCCACAAACATGACTGTATCCAAACATTAGCTGGCTGTGTTCTTAGTCCCCACGTTAACCCATTAACCCTGTGTTCAATGAGTTACAGTCACTCCCGGCTAAGCCACGCCTCGATTTCAAAATTCTCGTTCGTGTTTTTATTTCCTGTGGTGGTATGGATATGAGCACTGCCATTGTTGCAGAGCATTGGTTTCCCATTGGCTCTGGCTGGTCATGTGCCTCTCGTCCGATTGGCTGGGACTAGTCATGTGACTGCTCACCAATTGGTCGAGAGGCAAGTAGACCCCGCCTCCGAGGCGGGGTATAAGTACCCAGAGTTCCCGGCGGTCGGCCTTTCTCTGTAGTCGACCACCGGGCTAACAACTAGCTGATTAAAGCCACAGTTTGGATCTTCATCGTGTCTCGAGTCCAATTGATGGTACATCATTTCCCTACCCCTATCTTTGTAATCTCCTCCAACCCTACCACCCTCTGGGATCTCTGCACTCCTCAGGTTCTGGTCTCTTCATCCGATATTTTCATTCCCCTGCCGCTGGTTTTCTGTTGCCGAGGAACCAAACTCAGGAGTTCCCTCCATAAACATTTCTGACCTGTGACTTCCTTTAAGATGCTCTGTAAAGGGCGGCAGGGTTTCACAGTGGTTAGCGCTGCTGCCTCACGGCGCTGAGGTCCCAGGTTCGATCCCGGCCCCGGGTCACCGTCCGTGTGGAGTTTGCACATTCTCCCCGTGTCTGCGTGGGTTTCACCCCCACAACGCAAAGATGTACAGGGTAGGTGGATTGGCCACGCTAAATTGCCCCTTAATTAGAAAAATAAAATGATTGGGTACTTTAAATTTAAAGAAACGACAAGTAAGGATGCTCTGTGAAACCTTCTTCCCTGCCCGACCTGCCCTAATAGCCGGGATTCTCCGCCCCATCGGGATTCCCAATCTTAGCGGCGGAATGGACAATCCCCGGCCAGTAACTTCTTTAATGAATTGTTGTCAAATGTCGCTTTATGACAATCCAATCCAGTGAAGCACCTTGGAACATTCTGTCACATTTGCAGGCACTATATAAATGCAAAGCTTTTGCTGTTTATGGACCTTGCAGCACAGAAGAAGAAGGGCAGAGAGTTACGTAGAAAATGTCAGACCTGACCTGTGTCTCCATTTTGCAAGGTGATGAATAAATCCTGTGGTTGGCGTTTTAAAAAAAAAAACTTTTTGTTGGCTCCAAGTCTCTGCTGCCTTAACAGGACAGGCCGGGTCACCGTGGTGGGCGAACGTCCCCAAATTCACCAGCTAGCATTTGTCGAGGTTTCGCAAGAATACCCTCAACACTAATAGCCAAGGATGGCAAAGTGATCCTTGGCAAAGTAGCACGCACTCAGCAACCAGATTGCATCATTTAAGTCTGCAGCTTTGTCAGTTTGTGATAATATTCAGTAGCATCAGCAGTGAGTGCTAAATGGGAGGCAAAGACAGCAGGGTAATTATTTGTCTTGTGTTTGTCAGACACGCTTCCAGTTTCACTGGCTTTGTGCACAGTGATGTGGAGATGCCGGCGTTGGATTGGGGTGAGCACAGTAAGAAGTCTGACAACACCAGGTTAAAGTCCAACAGGTTTGATTCAAACACGAGCTTTCGGAGCACTGCTCCTTCCTCAGGTGAGGAGGGGCCGTCTTGAAATGTCCAGGTTCATCATCATCATCACCTCTTCATTCACCTGAGGAAGGAGCAGCGCTCCGAAAGCTCGTGTTTGAAACAAACATGTTGGACTTTAACCTGGTGTTGTGAGAACTCTTACTGTGTTCACAGAAAGGGACAGAGCGAAACTGTCAACGCAGTTTGAAAACAGGGACATTGTTGTAACTCCATGTGTAAGTTTTATCGAAAGGAAGGGATTGATATCCACCCGCCCGAATTACTGTCTCATCGCAGTCTGGAAGGCTGGTGAAATAAAATTAAAAATTCGGAGTTTTAGACGAAAAGTAATCGTCCCAGTTTAGTGGATTTCAGCTGGTTGGAGGTTTTGTGGGTCCTGATTTCAAATTTACAATTTGTATAATCTTCAGAAAAAGGGGCGGGATTCTCTGTCAGCCAACGCCGGAATCGCAAATACACGATCGGATGGAGAATGGCGCCTCGGTCGATCATAGAGGCCGGCACCAGGCGGCAAATATAACGCCATGTTCGACTCGGGGTGAATGTGTTTTATACCACATGCCGGCGTAGACAACTTGCACGGTAAACGCCGGTGAAAATCATTGACCGGCCCAACCCGGCAATTTCACTTGTGGTTTTTCACATCGGGAACCTGGTGTCGTGGCTGCTGAGGGAGAGAGAACGGTACGGAAAGTGCCCCGCATCGCCACAGTTTGCTGACAGCTGTGCCGCTCGCCGGGGGCGGGGGGGGCTTCTGCAAGGGTCGGGGGGCGTATAGTGAGAGGCGGCCAGGAGTTGGGCCGTGGGATCAGGGTGGACGAGCACGAACCAACATAGCCGCAGCCGGCAAGGCAGCTTTCCGGCTGCGCATGTTGCTGACTGCCCACTCGGAAATTAGCATCGTATGGGTGCCCCACCCTGACCAGAACCCCCCCCCCCCCCCCTTGATAATACCCTCTGGCCACAGCCCAACCATCAACAGGATGAACGTGGTCCAAGGCAGCCACTTCATCACCCTAGCTGGGATGAGGGTCGGTGGGCATTGGAATTACGCCGGATCTGTGTGGCACCGGTGCCAGCCCGTGAACGGGATCTGAATCGTTCCAGGACTGGCACCGCTATCGCCCACACAGAACACTCACGATTCAGTCCCCGCAGCAGCACTTACTCTCCCAAACGGAGAATTCCTCGAAGGATTTCACGGTCTTGTGTCTGATCGATCCCAATCTCCTTCTGTTTCCACCTTTTCCATATTTTAATTATCGCAGCTCCAACGTTTTCTGTCATTATTTTTCCTGTCCTTCGTTTCAGTGTTTTCTTTTCTTTCCCTGTTGCTTTTGAGAATAAACACTTAATCCCTGAGATCAGAAACAAAAATAACTTTGAGAAAACTGCTTCAGTTCCAACGCTGCTACCGGTTGGCAGTAGCTGGATACAGAATTGTACAACACAGAAACCACAGCTGCCAACAGGTATAGATCCCCGGCTCAGGTGTATCGGTATTTACTCTCAGCTCAGGTGTATCGGTATTTACTCTGGGCTCAGGTGTGTCGGTATTTACTCTGGGCTCAGGTGTATCGGTATTTACTCTGGGCTCAGGTGTATCGGTATTTACACTGGGCTCAAGTGTTTCGGGTTTTACTCTCAGCTCAGGTGTATCGGTATTTACTCTGGGCTCAGGTGTATCGGTATTTACTCTCAGCTCAGGTGTATCGGTATTTACTCTGGGCTCAGGTGTATCGGTATTTACTCTGGGCTCAGGTGTATCGGTATTTACTCTGGGCTCAGGTGTGTCGGTATTTACTCTGGGCTCAGGTGTATCGGTATTTACTCTGGGCTCAGGTGTATCGGTATTTACCCTCAGCTCAGGTGTATCGGTATTTACTCTGGGCTCAGGTGTATCGGTATTTACTCTCAGCTCAGGTGTATCGGTATTTACTCTGGGCTCAGGTGTGTCGGTATTTACTCTGGGCTCAGGTGTATCGGTATTTACTCTGGGCTCAGGTGTATCGGTATTTACTCTCAGCTCAGGTGTATCGGTATTTACTCTGGGCTCAGGTGTATCGGTATTTACTCTCAGCTCAGGTGTATCGGTATTTACTCTCGGCTCAGGTGTATCGGTATTTACTCTCAGCTCAGGTGTATCGGTATTTACTCTGGGCTCAGGTGTATCGGTATTTACTCTGGGCTCAGGTGTATCGGTATTTACTCTGGGCTCAGGTGTATCGGTATTTACTCTCAGCTCAGGTGTATCGGTATTTACTCTGGGCTCAGGTGTATCGGTATTTACTCTGGGCTCAGGTGTATCGGTATTTACTCTGGGCTCAGGTGTATCGGTATTTACTCTCAGCTCAGGTGTATCGGTATTTACTCTGGGCTCAGGTGTATCGGTATTTACTCTGGGCTCAGGTGTATCGGTATTTACTCTGGGCTCAGGTGTATCGGTATTTACTCTGGGCTCAGGTGTATCTTTATTTACTCTGGGCTCAAGTGTATCGGTATTTACTCTCGGCTCAGGTATATCGGTATTTACTCTCAGCTCAGGTGTGTCGGTATTTACTCTGGGCTCAGATGTATCTTTATTTACTCTGGGCTCAAGTGTATCGGTATTTACTCTGGGCTCAGATGTATCTTTATTTACTCTGGGCTCAAGTGTATCGGTATTTACTCTGGGCTCAGGTGTATCGGTATTTACTCTGGGCTCAGGTGTATCGGTATTTACTCTGGGCTCAGGTGTATCGGTATTTACTCTGGGCTCAGGTGTATCGGTATTTACTCTGGGCTCAGGTGTATCGGTATTTACTCTGGGCTCAGGTGTATCGGTATTTACTCTGGGCTCAGGTGTATCGGTATTTACTCTGGGCTCAGATGTATCGGTATTTACTCTCAGGTCAGGTGTGTCGATATTTACTATTGGCTCGGGTGTATCGGTATTTACTCTGTGCTCAGGTGTATCAGTATTTAATCTGAGCTCAGGTGTGTCGGTATTTACTCTGGACTCAGGTTTATAGGTATTTACTCTCAGCTCAGGTGTATCAGTATTTACTCTCAGCTCACGTGTATCGGTATTTACTCTGGGCTCAGGTGTATCGGTATTTACTCTCAACTCAGGTGTATCGGTATTTACTCTGGGCTCAGGTGTATCGGTATTTACTCTCAACTCAGGTGTATCGGTATTTACTCTCATCTCAGGTGTATCGGTATTTGCTCTCAGCTCAGGTGTGTCGGTATTTACTCTGGGCTCAGGTGTATCGGTATTTACTCTCAGCTCAGGTGTGTCGGTATTTACTTTGGACTCAGGTGTATCGGTATTTACTCTCAGCTCAGGTGTGTCGGTATTTACTCTGGGCTCAGGTGTATCGGTATTTACTCTCAGCTCAGGTGTGTCGGTATTTACTCTGGGCTCAGGTGTATCGGTATTTACTCTGGGCTCAGGTGTGTCGATATTTACTCTGGGCTCAGGTGTATCGGTATTTACTCTCAGCTCAGGTGTATCGGTATTTACTCTGGGCTCAGGTGTATCGGTATTTACTCTGGGCTCAGGTGTATCGGTATTTACTCTCAGCTCAGGTGTATCGGTATTTACTCTCAACTCAGGTGTATCGGTATTTACTCTCAGCTCAGGTGTATCGGTATTTACTCTCAACTCAGGTGTATCGGTATTTACTCTCAACTCAGGTGTATCGGTATTTACTCTCAGCTCAGGTGTATCGGTATTTACTCTGGGCTCAGGTGTATCGGTATTTACTCTCAGCTCAGGTGTATCGGTATTTACTCTCAGCTCAGGTGTATCGGTATTTACTCTCAACTCAGGTGTATCGGTATTTACTCTCAGCTCAGGTGTATCGGTATTTACTCTCAGCTCAGGTGTATCGGTATTTACTCTCAACTCAGGTGTATCGGTATTTACTCTCAGCTCAGGTGTATCGGTATTTACTCTCAACTCAGGTGTATCGGTATTTACTCTCAACTCAGGTGTATCGGTATTTACTCTCAGCTCAGGTGTATCGGTATTTACTCTGGGCTCAGGTGTATCGGTATTTACTCTCAGCTCAGGTGTATCGGTATTTACTCTCAACTCAGGTGTATCGGTATTTACTCTCAGCTCAGGTGTATCGGTATTTACTCTCAACTCAGGTGTATCGGTATTTACTCTCAACTCAGGTGTATCGGTATTTACTCTCAGCTCAGGTGTATCGGTATTTACTCTCAGCTCAGGTGTATCGGTATTTACTCTCAACTCAGGTGTATCGGTATTTACTCTCATCTCAGGTGTATCGGTATTTACTCTGGGCTCAGGTGTATCGGTATTTACTCTGGGCTCAGGTGTATCGGTATTTACTCTCAACTCAGGTGTATCGGTATTTACTCTCATCTCAGGTGTATCGGTATTTACTCTGGGCTCAGGTGTGTCGATATTTACTCTGGGCTCAGGTGTATCGGTATTTACTCTGGGCTCAGGTGTATCGGTATTTACTCTGGGCTCAGGTGTATCGGTATTTACTCTCAGCTCAGGTGTATCGGTATTTACTCTCAACTCAGGTGTATCGGTATTTACTCTCATCTCAGGTGTATCGGTATTTGCTCTCAGCTCAGGTGTGTCGGTATTTACTCTCAGCTCAGGTGTGTCGGTATTTACTTTGGGCTCAGGTGTGTCGATATTTACTCTGGGCTCAGGGGTATCGGTATTTACTCTGGTCTCAGGTGTGTCGGTATTTACTCTCAGCTCAGGGGTATCGGTATTTACTCTGGTCTCAGGTATGTCGGTATTTACTCTCAGCTCAGGTGTATCGGTATTTACTCTGGGCTCAGGTGTGTCGATATTTACTCTGGGCTCAGGTGTATCGGTATTTACTCTCAGCTCAGGTGTATCGGTATTTACTCTCAGCTCAGGTGTATCAGTATTTACTCTCAGCTCAGGTGTATCGGTATTTACTCTGGGCTCAGGTGTATCGGTATTTACTCTCAGCTCAGGTGTATCGGTATTTACTCTGGGCTCAGGTGTGTCGGTATTTACTCTCAGCTCAGGTGTGTCGGTATTTACTCTGGGCTCAGGTGTATCGGTATTTACTCTCAGCTCAGGTGTGTCGGTATTTACTCTGGGCTCAGGTGTATCGGTATTTACTCTCAGCTCAGGTGTGTCGGTATTTACTCTCGGCTCAGGTGTATCGGTATTTACTCTGGGCTCAGGTGTATCGGTATTTACTCTCAGCTCAGGTCTATCGGTATTTACTCTGGGCTCAGGTGTGTCGGTATTTACTCTGGGCTCAGGTGTGTCGGTATTTACTCTGGGCTCAGGTGTATCGGTATTTACTCTGGGCTCAGGTGTATCGGTATTTACTCTCAGCTCAGGTGTGTCGGTATTTACTCTGGGCTCAGGTGTATCGGTATTTACTTTGGGCTCAGGTGTGTCGGTATTTACTCTCAGGTCAGGTGTATCGGTATTTACTCTGGGCTCAGGTGTATCTTTATTTACTCTGGGCTCAGGTGTATCGGTATTTACTCTCAGGTCAGGTGTATCGGCATTTACTCTGGGCTCAGGTGTGTCGGTATTTACTCTCAGCTCAGGTGTGTCGGTATTTACTCTGGGCTCAGGTGTATCGGTATTTACTCTCAGCTCAGGTGTATCGGTATTTACTCTCGGCTCAGGTGTATCGGTATTTACTCTGGGCTCAGGTGTATCAGTATTTACTCTCAGCTCAGGTGTATCGGTATTTACTCTCAGCTCAGGTGCGTCGGTATTTACTCTGGGCTCAGGTGTATCGGTATTTACTCTGGGCTCAGGTGTATCGGTATTTACTCTGGGCTCAGGTGTATCGTTATTTACTCTCAGCTCAGGTGTATCGGTATTTACTCTGGGCTCAGGTGTATCGGTATTTACTCTCAGGTCAGGTGTATCGGTATTTACTCTGGGCTCAGGTGTATCTTTATTTACTCTGGGCTCAGGTGTATCGGTATTTACTCTCAGGTCAGGTGTATCGTTATTTACTCTCAGCTCAGGTGTGTCGGTATTTACTCTGGGCTCAGGTGTATCGGTATTTACTCTGGGCTCAGGTGTATCGGTATTTACTCTCAGCTCAGGTGTGTCGGTATTTACTCTGGGCTCAGGTGTATCGGTATTTACTCTCAGGTCAGGTGTATCGGTATTTACTCTGGGCTCAGGTGTATCTTTATTTACTCTGGGCTCAGGTGTATCGGTATTTACTCTCAGCTCAGGTGCGTCGGTATTTACTCTCAGGTCAGTGTGTCGGTATTTACTCTGGGCTCAGATGTATCGGTATTTACTCTCAGCTCAGGTGTGTCGGTATTTACTCTGGGCTCAGGTGTATCGGTATTTACTCTCAGGTCAGGTGTGTCGATATTTACTATCGGCTCAGGTGTATCGGTATTTACTCTGGGCTCAGGTGTATCGGTATTTACTCTCAGCTCAGGTGTATCGGTATTTACTCTGGGCTCAGGTGTATCGGTATTTACTCTCAGCTCAGGTGTATCGGTATTTACTCTGGGCTCAGGTGTGTCGGTATTTACTCTGGGCTCAGGTGTATCGGTATTTACTCTGGGCTCAGGTGTATCGGTATTTACTCTCAGCTCAGGTGTATCGGTATTTACTCTGGGCTCAGGTGTATCGGTATTTACTCTCAGCTCAGGTGCGTCGGTATTTACTCTGGGCTCAGGTGTATCGGTATTTACTCTCAACTCAGGTGTATCGGTATTTACTCTCAGCTCAGGTGTATCGGTATTTACTCTCAACTCAGGTGTATCGGTATTTACTCTCAGCTCAGGTGTATCGGTATTTACTCTCAACTCAGGTGTGTCGGTATTTACTCTCAGGTCAGGTGTATCGGTATTTACTCTGGGCTCAGGTGTATCTTTATTTACTCTGGGCTCAGGTGTATCGGTATTTACTCTCAGGTCAGGTGTGTCGATATTTACTATCGGCTCAGGTGTATCGGTATTTACTCTGGGCTCAGGTGTATCGGTATTTACTCTCAGCTCAGGTGTATCGGTATTTACTCTGAGCTCAGGTGTGTCGGTATTTACTCTGGGCTCAGGTGTATCGGTATTTACTCTCAGCTCAGGTGTATCGGTATTTACTCTGAGCTCAGGTGCGTCGGTATTTACTCTGGGCTCAGGTGTATCGGTATTTACTCTGGGCTCAGGTGTATCGGTATTTACTCTGGGCTCAGGTGTATCAGTATTTACTCTCAGCTCAGGTGTATCGATATTTACTCTGGGCTCAGGTGTATCGGTATTTACTCTGGGCTCAGGTGTATCGGTATTTACTCTCAGCTCAGGTGTATCGGTATTTACTCTGAGCTCAGGTGCGTCGGTATTTACTCTGGGCTCAGGTGTATCGGTATTTACTCTGGGCTCAGGTGTATCGGTATTTACTCTGGGCTCAGGTGTATCGGTATTTACTCTGGGCTCAGGTGTATCGGTATTTACTCTCAGCTCAGGTGTATCGGTATTTACTCTCAGCTCAGGTGTATCGGTATTTACTCTCAGCTCAGGTGTGTCGGTATTTACTCTGGGCTCAGGTGTGTCGGTATTTACTCTGGGCTCAGGTGTATCGGTATTTACTCTGGGCTCAGGTGTATCGGTATTTACTCTGGGCTCAGGTGTATCGGTATTTACTCTGGTCTCAGGTGTGTCGGTATTTACTTTGGGCTCAGGTGTGTCGGTATTTACTCTCAGGTCAGGTGTATCGGTATTTACTCTGGGCTCAGGTGTATCTTTATTTACTCTGGGCTCAGGTGTATCTTTATTTACTCTGGGCTCAGGTGTATCGGCATTTACTCTCAACTCAGGTGTATCGGTATTTACTCTGGGCTCAGGTGTATCGGTATTTAATCTGAGCTCAGGTGTATCGGTATTTACTCTGGGCTCAGGTGTATCGGTATTTACTCTGGGCTCAGGTGTATCGGCATTTACTCTCAACTCAGGTGTATCGTTATTTACTCTGGGCTCAGGTGTATCGGTATTTACTCTCAACTCAGGTGTATCGGTATTTACTCTCAGCTCAGGTGTATCGGTATTTACTCTCAACTCAGGTGTATCGGTATTTACTCTGGGCTCAGGTGTATCGGTATTTACTCTGGGCTCAGGTGTGTCGGTATTTACTCTCAGCTCAGGTGTATCGGTATTTACTCTCAACTCAGGTGTATCGGTATTTACTCTGGGCTCAGGTGTATCGGTATTTACTCTGGGCTCAGGTGTATCGGTATTTACTTTGGGCTCAGGTGTATCGGTATTTACTCTGGGCTCAGGTGTATCGGTATTTACTCTGGGCTCAGGTGTATCGGCATTTACTCTCAACTCAGGTGTATCGTTATTTACTCTGGGCTCAGGTGTATCGGCATTTACTCTCAGCTCAGGTGTATCGGTATTTACTCTGGGCTCAGGTGTATCGGTATTTACTCTGGGCTCAGGTGTATCGGCATTTACTCTCAACTCAGGTGTATCGTTATTTACTCTGGGCTCAGGTGTATCGGTATTTACTCTCAGCTCAGGTGTATCGGTATTTACTCTGGGCTCAGGTGTATCGGTATTTACTCTCAACTCAGGTGTATCGGTATTTACTCTGGGCTCAGGTGTATCGGTATTTACTCTGGGCTCAGGTGTATCGGTATTTACTCTGTGCTCAGGTGTATCGGTATTTACTCTCAGCTCAGGTGTGTCGGTATTTACTCTGGGCTCAGGTGTGTCGGTATTTACTCTGGGCTCAGGTGTATCGGTATTTACTCTGGGCTCAGGTGTGTCGGTATTTACTCTGGGCTCAGGTGTGTCGGTATTTACTCTTAGCTCAGATGTATCGGTATTTATTCTCGGCTCAGGTGTATCGGTATTTACTCTTAGCTCAGATGTATCGGTATTTATTCTCGGCTCAGGTGTATCGGTATTTACTCTCAGCTCAGGTGTATCGGTATTTACTCTCAGCTCAGGTGTGTCGGTATTTACTCTCGGTACAGGTGTATCGGTATTTACTCTCAGCTCAGGTGTATCGGTATTTACTCTGGGCTCAGGTGTGTCGGTATTTACTCTCGGTACAGGTGTATCGGTATTTACTCTCAGCTCAGGTGTATCGGTATTTACTCTGGGCTCAGGTGTGTCGGTATTTACTCTGGGCTCAGGTGTATCGGTATTTACTCTGGGCTCAGGTGTATCGGTATTTACTCTGGGCTCAGGTGTATCGGTATTTACTCTGGGCTCAGGTGTATCGGTATTTACTCTCAACTCAGGTGTATCGGTATTTACTCTGGGCTCAGGTGTATCGGTATTTACTCTCAACTCAGGTGTATCGGTATTTACTCTGGGCTCAGGTGTATCGGTATTTACTCTGGGCTCAGGTGTGTCGGTATTTACTCTCAGCTCAGGTGCGTCGGTATTTACTCTGGGCTCAGGTGTATCGGTATTTACTCTGGGCTCTGATATATCGGTATTGATGTATACAGATATTTTCATAGAATCATGAATTTACACTGCAAAAGGAGGACATTCGGCCCATCGAGTCCACACCGGCCCTCGGAAAGAGCACCCTACTTCAGCCCAAGCCTCCACCCTATGCCCGGTAACCCTAACTAACCTTTTTGGACACTAAGGGGCATTTTACCATGGCCAATCCACCTAACCTGCACATCTTTGGACTGTGGGAGGAAACCGGAGCACCCGGAGGAAACCCACGCACACACGGGGAGGATGTGCAGACTCGGCACAGACAGTGACCCAAGCCGGGAATCGAACCTGGGTCCCTGGAGCTGAGTTGATTAATCCAGAGTAGATGCACGTTAAAAACACCCATGGTTATTATTGTACCTTTCTTACAATATTTCCTGGTTTATTCTGTGTCCCACTGTGGAACTATTAATCGTGGATCTATAGATTACTGTCACCAGGGACTTATTTCTCTTGCTATTTCTTATTTCCACCCAGACTGATTCTACTTCTTGATTTCCAATATAATTTCTCACTACAGCACTGATCCCTCCCTTTACGAACCAAGCGACACCATCTCCATTTCTTTTCTGGCTATCCTTCCGAAACAGAGTACCTTCGGATATTCAACTCTCAGGCCTGGTCTCTTTGTAACCATGTCTCTGTAATTGCCACCAAATAAGACCCAGCTGTCTCTATTTGCGCTGTTAACCCATTAATTTTATTTTGAATGTTGTGTGCATTCAGCTACAAACCATTTAATTTTGTCCTATTATTAATTTTCCCTCGTAGTCGCACCGTCCTATCCCTGACCACTGACCTAATTGACCCTTGCCAACTTGATTCATCCAGTCTGTGCACATTAAACTCACTTATTGATTATTATTGTGCCTTTCTTACAAGCCCCAGGATTTCCTGGTTTATGCTGTGTATGACTGTCGAACTACAATGGAAAATTTGTACCACAAAATCTAAAGATGTTCCATTTTAGATTTTGTTCAAAATTTTCGAATCATGTTTTGTTTGGTTGCACAGTAGATGGAACTTTGAGAATGATTACAGATCCCAGTCGGTTACAGATCCCAGTTGATTACAGATCCCAGTTGATTACAGAGCCCGGTTGATTACAGGTCCCAGTTGATTACAGATCTCAGATGGTTTCAGATCTATGTTGATTACAGATCCCAGTGAATTTCCGATCCCAGTTGAATACAGATCCCAGTTGATTACAGATCCCAGTTGATTACAGATCCCAGTTGATTATGGGTCCCAGTTGATTACAGATCCCAATTTATTACAGATCCCAGTTGATTATGGGTCCCAGTTGATTACAGGTCCCAGTTGATTTCAGATCCCAGTTGATTACAGATCCCAATTGATTACAGATCCCTGTTGATTACAGATCCCGGTTAATTGCAGATCCCAGTTGATTACAGAGCCCGGTTGATTACATATCCCTGTCAATTACAGATCCCAGGTGATTACAGATCCCAGTTGATTACAGATCCCGGTTGTTTACAGATCCCAGTTTATTACAGATCCCAGTTTATTACAGATCCCGGTTAATTGTAGATCCCAGTTGAACATGGATCCCAGTTGATTACGGATCCCAGTTGTTTACAGATCCCGGTTTATTGCAGATCCCAATTCATTTCAGATCCCAGTTGATTACAGATCCCAATTGATTACAGATCCCAGTTGATTACAGATCCCAGTTGATTTCAGATCCCGGTTGTTTACAGATCCCGGTTTATTGCAGATCCCAATTCATTTCAGATCCCAGTTGATTACAGATCCCAATTGATTTCAGATCCCAGTTGATTACAGATCCCAGTTGATTACAGATCCCAGTTGATTCTGGGTTCCAGTTGATTACAGATCCAATTGATTTCAGATCCCAGTTGATTACAGATCCCAGTTGATTACATATACCAGTTGATTATGGGTCCCAGTTGATTTCAGATCCCAATTGATTACGGATCCCAGTTGATTATGGGTCCCAGTTGATTACAGATCCCAGTTGATTACAGATCCCAGTTGATTTCAGATCCCAGTTGATTACAGATCCCAATTGATTACAGATCCCAGTTGATTACGGATCCCAGTTGATTTCAGATCCCAGTTGTCACACCCCGACCAGCCCCAGAGTTTTAATTGTTGCTAAAAAATGAATTTTAAATTGGATCACGAGAACAAAATGGGCAAACGCACCAATTGGAGCCATTCATTAGACAACAGCTTTTACCATAGATCAGTAAACTGGATCTGTTTGATTTCTAGCACGATCAAAAGGAAATCTACTGATTTCAAACTCCATGTAGGCAGAAGTGGACCTGGACTTAGCACTGCTGCTTCACAGCGCCAGGGTCCCGGGTTCAGTTCCAGCCTCGGGTCACTGTCTGTGCGGAGTCTGCACATTCTCCCCGTGTCTGCGTGGATTTCCTCCGGGTGCTCCGGTTTCCTCCCACAGTCCAAAGATGTGCAGGTTAGGTGGATTGGCCATGCTTAATTGCCCCCTGGGTTAGGTGGGGATAGGATGAGGGTGTGGGTCTATTTAGGGTGCTCTTTCAGAGGCTGGTCGCAGACTCGATGGGCAGAATGGTCTCCTTCTGCACTGTAGGGATTCTATGACTCATATCGCACCTCAACACAACCCTCAGAAACATCTCCAAACATTTCTCAATCACCAGTAATTGAAAATAATTGACTGTTTCTCGGATTCTTCCACATTGGGATTCCTTTTCATGATGAATGTTCTTCAACTATGATTCCATTGAGCTGACGTGTTATTGCAACTGGAGCTAGGTTTCTGCTCAATGAAGAACTCAAGTGTTTGTTAAAATATAGTCATTTTATGGTGTGCTGCGCCCTCTGGTGGACATTAACTAGAGAAACTCAAAAACTAAAAACAGAAAATGCTGGTGACCGTCAGCAATGGCTGGAAGCATCTGTGGAAATAGAAAAACAGAGTTAGCGTTTCGAGTTCAATACGACTCTCCTTCGAAACTCAAATAAACGAAGCGAGCCCATTCTCCGGCCCCGGCCCCTAGACTCAGCCAGTGGCGAGGGTGGGCCTGCTGCCGTCGCGTGACCCCAGCTGCAGCCCCCGGACACTCCGGACGTGACGCCGGCTCCGCGGCACACCTGTCACCCACCCCCCCCCCACCATCCCAGAGATACTCACTTCGGCTGGGCATTGTGGCGAAGGGGCTCCTCGGGCACTCTCTGGTACACACCGCACGGCTGCTCCTGTATATCAGGTGGAGGTAGGAATCCTGAGAGGGCAGATGGTCAGAGGGCAGCCTGACCCCAGGGACTAGCTGCCGTCCGGACGAGATTGAGGCTTCTGGAAAGGGCGATCCCATCGATAGGGAGATGCAGTCGCAGAGAGGGGGGCCACAGGAAGGGGATGCCAGCGACCATCCAGCGCCTGCAAGTGCGGTTCGAGGAGTCCAGCCGCCTTTCGGGGCAGGAGGCGGTGTCGGCCACCCCTGCCACCCAGGCCAACACCGCACGGGTAGCGTCCCCAGTGGAGGCCTTGGGGGGGCGAATGTATCAGCCATGGGTCAGGATGTCCCAGGCCTGGGCCAACCTGTGCGGAAGGCAGACATGTCACAGCGAGCCATGTACCAGGGCCACCTGGAGAAGGCAGTGCCACTCCAGAGCTTGTCCCAGTCACGCCGCTGTCGGGCGGGCTGGGGCGTGACATTCCGTTTGCCGCCCGGCTGACATGCGATTCTCCGCCCGATCGTGTTTCCCGGTCGCGGCATCGGCGGACGGAGAATCCAGCCCGTGATTCCCAATCCTGGGGGCTGAGGGGGAGAGGAGGTGGTGGTGGGGCCTGATGCGGGCCGGAGGGAATCTGTTCTTGCCCTTCCTCGTCCGCAAGCTGTAAACGCTGTTGCCTCTCCCTGAGCTGCCTTCACCTCCCAGGAATCCCAGGCCAATCGGAGATAACCCTGCGGAGCGATTACCTCAGAGACTGCCAGCCTTATCACAAATATTTCAATGACAGGCCTGCCTTCTGGGGGCAGGTTGGGGGCGTTTGAGATTTTTAATATTTTAACATCTGACCTGACCGTGACCCAGCTGCCTTCCGGGATTGACATTCAGCCCCAGAATCTGACTGGGTCTCTGACCCTGGATATCGTTGCCCCAACAGCCCCTCTCCAAACTGTCCATTGCCTGAACATGCTCACATCGACTGAGTTCCTGGGACTGTGGCCCTGAACATGCTTATCCTGCACTCACTGTGAATCTCCGTTTATACCACCCAGGGGCCGGAGAGGGTGCTTTCCGCCACATTTGCTTCCTTAGATAGTGCCGGCAGTGCCACAATTAATGATTGACAGCTTCCAGAACTTTCCAAATGACCCAAGCAGCAACTCAGGCATTTACAGGACCTGTCACATCGTGCCACACCTCGTCACAGCTGTACCTCGGCGAGAGGCCATCGAGATGCCTTTTGGCGTTGGGGCAAGATTGAGGGCGGAATGTGAAAGGTATCCGGGTTTGAAATTCTCATTTGACATCATCACAATTAACAATGTTTGTTTGGTTTAGGAGGTGTTTTCTGCTGCACATTTCTCACCATTTGGTTCATGTTGGCTCATGAATTCTGGGATTGTGGGCGTCGCTGGCTGGGCCAGCATTTATTGTCCATCCCTAATTGCCCTCGAGAAGGTGGTGGGTGAGCCGCCTTCTTCAACAGCCGCAGTCCCTGAGGTGTAGGTGCACCCACAGTGCAGTTAGGGAGAAAGTTCCAGGATTTTGACCCAGCGACAGTGAAGGAACGGCCGATATATTTCCAAGTCGGGAGGGTGGGTGGCTTTGGAGGGGAGCCTCCAGATGGTGGTGTCCCCCATGCTGCCAAATCTGCGGAGTATTTCCGGCATTTCCTGCTTTGA
Source organism: Scyliorhinus canicula (assembly GCF_902713615.1). NCBI lineage: Eukaryota > Metazoa > Chordata > Chondrichthyes > Carcharhiniformes > Scyliorhinidae > Scyliorhinus > Scyliorhinus canicula. The sequence goes on along the minus strand of NC_052156.1, from coordinate 165,066,313 downwards.
TTTCTCTGAGCATCTAACCTGACAATCCCTCTCAGACTATTTCAATGAGATCACATTCTTCTAAACACCAGAGAGTTTTACCCAATCTCTCCTGACAGACGGCCACCTCCTTGGAATTAAATGGGGGGGGGGGGGAATCGCAGCCCATGGAGGTTGAACATTATGGGACTGTAATCCCACAGGAGGCTGAGCTCGAAGTGAGAGCAGGTTACAGATCGGAGGCCACATTGTCGGAGAGAGCTTGATCGTCATTCCCTTGACACACATCTCCCCGCTGTTGGGAATGCAGGATTCCCTCTCGCACCCTCAGTGGGGATTAGCAAGGCCGTCGAAAAATAAATAGTGGAGATGATGTCTGAGAAAGCTGAGGATAATTAACAGGAAGTTGAGTCTAAAAGCAGTTGCTTATATGACATGCCCTGAACATAACCAAGTCTAAAGCAGCTGCTCGTGCACAATGCAGTCATTGCTGCTGGAGAACTTTCAATATTTGACCCTCATTTTAGCAAACTGTGTTTGTAGAGTTCGCCCGCCTGCTAAATATTGCATGACATTTTTACAATGTTAATAACAATCCCGCTACAAATTATACATATATTTAACATGTTGAAGGGCCAGTGTAAGCACAAATATACCCAAATATAAAACATGTTTGGCTATCACGATGGTCGTCATGGCTCACGTTGTCAGTTATGGCGCGCAGTTTGTAACAGGCGTGTGTCTGAAGTTCATTCCCACTGCTGGGCTCAGAACTCCAGGCTGACATTCCCGTGCAGACCTGAGGGGGGTGCCGCATTGCCTTTTGGACTAAATGTTAAGCTGAAGCTATCTCTGATCCCTCAGGCAGGCATAGAAGATCCCATGGCACCATTTCAAAGAAGAACAGGGTTGATTATCCCTGGTGTAAAATTTCAAGGATGGCAAGCGATCGCGCTCCCCATCCTGAGGGGCAGCCTCTAACGCACGGGTTCAACATGAACGTTGATTGGTAGTGGGCAGGACTTCCATTCACCCTTGGAAGGGTGCTGGGCAGACCACCCGGCCAGGCACAGCACTGCAGTGGTCAGAAGCGGTACTACAGCGTTCTGCCTGGGACTAAGTCACGGGACCTTTGAAAAGGTCAATCCTGGAGGTTCCCGGCGACGGATCGCCCAGAGGAGGATCAGGAGGGCGTGCTCGTGGTGTCTGGGGTTCCCGAAACGCCAATGTCCCAACTCTGAGGGGGCCTTCGGATTTGCGTAAGAGATGTGGGGGGTGGTGAGGTAGAACCTTCTTTACACAGAGAGGGTTAGTGGCGAGGAATGAGGGTTTGAAGGAAAAGGTCCTGTACAGAACAAGCTTGCGCAGACAGCCAATGACAGAATAACCACACACTCTGTTTGTGATGGTTCTGCTCGAGGGAGGAATGTACCGGACACAGTCTGTGCCATACATGCTGGGGGGGGGGGTCTTCCGGCGCTGCCGACAGTGCGCCCGCGTGTTGGGTTTCCCACCAGTCAGGGGTGCATTCAACGGGAAACACGGTTGACAACAGAGAGACCAGAAGATCCCACCGCTTGCCAATTGCAGGTCGCGGTGTAACATGTGGCGGGGTGCGTGGATAATCCCGCCCTGCAGGCCAGACGGGTGAAAGAATCACCTTCCAGATGGAAGCATTCAGCAAAATCTCTGTTACATCCAGTATCAGAGCGAACCTCCACTTCTAGATGTGCTTTCCATTTTGATTTTACCAAAGATCTCCCCTCCGAGCGGCTTAGTAACGAGTTAGGTCACAGTGACATTGTATTGCTCTCTGCTTTAGAAAAAGGATTCAATTCCCCTGCACTAAAGGGGGTGGGCTTGTTGAGCGCAGCAGTCCTCAGAGATATACATGCACAACTATAAGTTAAACTGTGATGATAAACAAGAATTATGTCTACAATTGGAATTATTCAATTTTTTGAATCAACAAAATATTGGGATCATCGCCAGCTTTCGACGCCCTTAGCCAGCTCTTCTGCTTTCGAGTATTTCTGGCTGTGTCGAGATCTCTTTCATGAAAAGCTGAAGGTAAGTCAATAGGTTAGTTAGTCCGACTTCACCCTTCGAAGCCAGTCTGATTCAATGTTGCAGAGTTGAGAAATGGAAAGTGAAAATATGAAAACCCTTGACCAGAGATTCTGAAGGGAGGGAAGATAATTTCTTCATAATGTTTACACTGAGATCTCAATTCTTTTGCAGGTTCTACATCGAAAGCATTGCTTACCTGAAGGACAATGCCACCATTGAACTATTTTTCCTGAATGCAAAGTCTTGTATCTACAAGGTAAGAATGTGTTCCCAGGGCCAACGTTTGTGACAATCTCTGTTATGATACTGACTAAGTCCAGTGCTGCTCGGCCTACAGAACTTGAAAAGACGACAGGAGAAGTATGAAGTATAGTAGCATAGTGGTTATGTTAAATAGCTGTTCTATTAGTCACCCTGGATTAATGATTCAGGTGCAAATCCCACCATGATGCTTGGGAATTTAAATTCAATTAATTCAATGAATCTGGAATGAAAAACCTGACTCTAGTAATGACGATGAAGCTACTGGATTGTTGTAGAAACCCATCTGGTTCACTAATGTCCTATACGGAGGGAAATCTGTTGGGCGGGATTCTCCCCTACCTGGCCTGACGGGCCGCACCGGCGCTGAGGAGTGGCGTGAATCACTCCGGCGTCTGGCCACCCGGAAGGTGCGGAATCCTCCGCATGCGCAGGAGCACCAGCGTGTGCTGGCTTGATCCCAGCGCATGCGCAGGGGGGGGGGGTTCGTCTCCGCGCCGGCCATGGCGGACCGTGACAGCAGCCGGCGCGGAGGGAAAGAGTGCCCCCCACGGCACAGGCCCGCCCGTGGATGAGTGGGCCCTGATTGCGGGCCAGGCCACCGTGGGGGCAACCCCTCTCCTGGCCAGATTCCCCCCCCCCCCCCCCCCGGAGGACTCGGCAGGCTGTCCACAGAGCCAGGTCCCGCTGGTACGGACCTGGTTTGATTTACCAGCGGTACCGGCCGAAAACGGGCGGCCGCTCGTCCCATCGCGGGCCGGAGAATTGCGCCCGTTATCTTTACTTGGTCTGGCCTGCGTGTGACCCACAGCTGCGTGGTTGCTTCATATCTACCCTTCTGAAATAATCCAGCAAGTCGCTCATTTGTATTCAAGAACGAAGCTCACCACAAACTTCTCATAAGACCATAAGATATAGGAAGAAGTCTTACAACACCAATGTGGTTGTTTCAAACACTAGCTTTCAGAGCACTGCTCCTTCCTCAAGTGCTCCTCCACATTATAAGATATAGGAGCAGAATTAGGCCATTCAGCCCATCGAGTTTGCTCCACCATTCAATCAGGGCTGATATGTTTCTCATCCCCATTCTCCTGCCTTCTCCTCATAATCCCTGATCCCCTTATTAATCAGGAACCTATCTATCTCTGTCTTAAAGACACTCAGTGATTTGGTCTCCACAGCCTTCTGCAGTAGTGTTCCACAGATTCACCAGCCTCTGGCTGAAGAAATTCAACCTCATCTCTGTTTCAAAGGATCGTCCCTTTAGTCTGAGATTATAGTTTTTCCTACAAGTGGAAACATCCTCTCCATGTCCACTGTATCCAGGCCTCACAGTTTCCTGTAAGTTTCAATAAGATCCCCCCCCTCATCCTTCCACCGAGTACGTAGAACATTACATAGAACACTACAGCGCAGTACGGGCCCTTAGGCCCTCGATGTTGCGCCGACCTGTGAAACCATCTGAAGCCTATCTGACCTACACTATTCCATTTTCATCCATATGTCTATCCAGTGACCACTTAAATGCCCTTAAATTTGGCGAGTCTACTACTGTTGCAGGCAGGGCGTTCCACACCCCTACTACTCTCTGAGTAAAGAAACTGCCTCTGACATCTGTCCTATATCTACCACCCCTCAATTTAAAGCTATGTCCCCTCGTGTTGGTCATCACCATCCGAGGAAAGAGACTCTCACTGTCCACCCTATCTAACCCTCTGACTATCTTATATGTCTCTATTACGTCACCTCTCAGCCTTCTCCTCTCTAACGAAAACAACCTCAAGTCCCTGAGCCTTTCCTTGTAAGACCTTCCCTCCATACCAGGCAACATTCTAGTAAATCTCCTCTGAACCCTTTCCAAAGCTTCCACATCCTTCCTATAATGTGGTGACCAGAACTGCACGCAGTACTCCAGGTGCGGCTGCTCTTCATGGACAGAGATGGATAATAAATGCTGATCTTGCCAGTGGTGCTGCTGTCCTGTGAATGATTCTTTTAGAAGTGTTTTTGTGGTTAGGTTTCAGCTGGCAGGGGCCCTGGGTGTGTGAGGGACAGAGTTCTGAGGTCTGGGAAGGATGGAGTCAGATTAATAGATGACTCCGTGAGCTCTGAATTCAGTCGAACACTCTGAATGGAATATTCGAACAACTGGAGAAGAACGGGAAGTTCGGTAAAGTGACTCGCTTGTATCAAATGAAAGCAATAAATGAGATGATTTAATTCTAATCAGAGAATAGTCATGAATACACTTCACCCTGCCAAGAAGCCACAAGCCAACTTGCTCTTTCAGCTGACCAGGGTAATGCACACAAAGCAGCAAGCTTTGACATTCCTGCACCGTGCACCATGTTGCAGACAGATCACACTCCATACAGTCGATAGTTGTGAAGCTGAGCGAGGAGGTAAAGTGATGTTTCAGTGAGAGGAGCGGTCGGTGCTCACAGAGCCTGCCGAGGAGATTTACCACAGATTCCCGCGGATGGAGGGCTTTGGTTACAAGTTTGAGCCGGAAAAGCTGGGGCTGTTCTTCTTGGAGCAAAGGGCTTTTGATTAAAGTGTACAAGATTATGACCGGCTTAGATCGAGTAGACAAGGAAGAACTTGCCATTTACTGGAGGTGGAAGGACCTGGGAGTCGCAGATTTAAGATTCTGGGTAAGCGGGGAATGTGAGGATGAACGTTCTTTACACGGTGAGTTTAATGACCAGGAACCTGCTGTTAGTGATGGGGGAGGAAATGGAGGCCGTCCATTCCGTTCAGGAAACTGGGCCGTAGTGACTAGGATGACGTTCTCTCTGCTGGCTGCAGGGATCCCGTGTGAAATGGTTTTGGACGCTTTCTGAGCACCGTTCCCATTGCCTCCAGGCAGAATAACACAGCTACTCAAGGGGGGGGAAATAAACAAGCCGCACTCTGCTGGAGTCGGGGTGAGCTGGGCTGTCTGAGTTGAGCTGATGGAGGCTAGAATGGGACAAGGGTACAGTTAGAGACACGGAGCGGGATTCTCCAACGCCGATAGGGTAATAGGCAATTGGCGAAGAATCCACTCCAACGCCGATCCCGGGGGGCGGCGGCTGTTTTGAGTGTCCGCCCCTTCCGAAATGTCCGAATCATGCCACACGGCGTTGCAACGGTGTTGCCGTGTCACCGGCAGGCCCTCCACCGATGCTCCGCCCCCCCCGATGGGCCGAGTCCCCGACCACGCGGGACACTGAACCCGGCTGCGGACGGTGTCCAGCGCCGCCACACTCAGTCGGGATCCGTGCCGGGGGCGGGGGTACTGGTGGGAGGTGGCCTGCGGGTCCGCGCACGGCTGCAGCCATGTTGCAGGTCATCGCCATGCGCGGCCCGGGACCCGGCCATTCTCGGCCGTTTTTGGTGCCGGAGCCGGGAATTACACCCAGCCCTGCTGCTAGCCCTTCACCAGTCCTGGATTCAGTGCCGATTTTTTTTCGTCGTAAAACGCCAGCGAATTCTCTGTTCAAGCCAGCACCTAACCGCTGAAATGGAGAATTTGGCTCATTGGGTATCTAATAACCATGCCCAGCTATCTGCCACAGCTCCCTAGAGTTTGACAGGAATGCACACAGTGCCTCCAACCGCATTGAAGTAGCAGTCTGAGAATGCAGCATTTCAGGAGTGTCATGTGAGAGTACCTTGAAGAAATGGGTGTTTATTACTAGAGTGATGTCAGAGTGTGGATGGAGCTGGGCTGTCTGTCAGCTTTTTACTTTCGTTTTAGGCTGTTTGCTGCAGGGTGTGTTTTAGTTTTGTTTTCAGTGTTGGAGCTGAAGCCAGACAGAGCAGGTGTACTGCTGGTCTCTCTGCCATGAAAAGACTATCTCTTAATCATTTGGTGAATTCAGAATTATAAATGTTCTCAGTAGTGAATGTAAACCTGATGTGCTTCTGTTAAAAGATGTTTCTTCTGTCTTCTGGATGCTGTTTGGGAAGTTATTAAGGATTACTTAGTGTTGTATTCTTTGGGGGTTGTATTTGAATTAATGGTTGCTAAGATGTTCACTGTATGTTTTAAAAAGGGTTAACTTGAGTTCATAGAATAAACATTGTTTTGCTTTAAAAAATACTTTTCCATTTCTGCTGTACCACACCTGTAGAGTGGGCCGTGTGCTCCCCATACCACAATCTATTAAAAGTTGTGGGATGGTGAACTCCATGATACACTTTGGGGTTCTCTAAACCCTGACCCATAACAGGAGCTTGTGTTCAGAGCGCTGCAATAGGCTGAATATTCTGTCCATTAACAGTCTGTGCTGTCGAGAGAGAGCAGGCGCCGTCCCAGTCTCCCACATTGCTCATCTAACCCAGCCCCGTCGCTTACTATCACCCCACAGTGAAAGATGTCGAATTGGATGGTTCTAGATCATGCAGGAATGATGGGCCCAGAATGATGCTTGTCAGAGTGCAGCAGAGTAAGAAGTCTTACAACACCAGGTTAAAGTCCAACATGTTTGTTTCAAACACTAGCTTTCGGAGCGCAGCTCCTTCCTCAGGTGAATGAAGAGGTATGTTCCAGAAATAAATATATAGACAAATTCAAAGATGCCAGACAATGCTTAGAATGCGAGCATTAGCAGGTGATTAAGTCTTTACAGATCCAGTGAGAGGGCACCGTTACACGTGAGAACACCACCCACCAGGTACGCGGTACATACTCGTGCGACTCGGCCAACGTTGTCTACCTCATACGCTGCAGGAAAGGATGTCCCGAAGCGTGGGACATTAGCGAGATCATGCAGACGCTGCGACAACGAATGAACGGACATCGCGCGACAATCGCCAGCAGGAATGTTCCCTTCCAGTCGGGGAACACTTCAGCAGTCAAGGGCATTCAGCCTCTGATCTCCGGGTAAGCGTTCTCCAAGGTGGCCTTCAGGACGCGCGACAACGCAGAATCGCCGAGCAGAAACTTATAGCCAAGTTCCGTACGCATGAGTACGTCCTCAACGGGACTTTAGATTCATGTCACATTACATTCATCCCCCACCATCTGGCCTGGGCTTGCAAAATCCTACCAACTGTTCTGGCTTGAGACAATTCACACCTCTTTAACCTGGGGTTACCCCTATCTCTGGATCTGTAAAGATTCAATCACCTGCAAATGCTCGTATTCTAAGCATTGTCTGGCATCTTTGAATTTGTCTCTTTAAATGTTTCTGGAACATACCTCTTCATTCACCTGAGGAAGGAGCAGTGCTCCGAAAGCTAGTGTTTGAAACAAGCATGTTGGACTTTAACCTGGTGTTGTAAGACTTCTTACTGTGCCCACCCCAGTCCAACGCCGGTATCGCCACATCAGAGTGCAGCAGGTTCAGGGGAATCTCAGAAACTGCAGCACAGAAGCAGGCCACTCGGCCCATTGTATCCATTCATTTGAAACCCTGCTAAGCTGTCTAACTCCGCTTTCCAGCTCCTGGACTGTACCCCTGTAGATTAGGACACTCAAAATGATTATCCAAATAAGTTTTTAAATACGTTGAAGGTTTCTGCCTCCATCACCCTTTCAGGCAGTGAGTTCCAGACCCCCACCCTCCTCAGCTCCCCGAGAAACCTTCTTACCAGTTGATGTAAACCAGTGAAAATAGGTCCTCCCTTTCCACCCCATCCCCTTATAATTTTATAAACCTCAATTATAACTCCCCTTAGCCTCCTCCATTCCAATGAAAACAGTTCCCAGCCTGTCCTCGTTGATAAATTCTCCATCGCTGTAAATCTCCTCTCTACCCTCTCCAATGAGATCACATCCTTCCTGTAACGTGGTGGCCAGATCGGTGCACATTACTCCAGCTGTGATCTAAAATTGTTTTTCATACAGTTCCAGGTTAACCTCCTCGCTCTTATCTTCTCTGCCTCGGCCAATAAAGTACCCCGTATGCCTTCTTAACCACATTAGCTGGCTCCCCTGGGCATGTACTCTGGTCCTCTGCACTTCTCCAGTATTTTACCATTTGTTGAATATTCCCTTGTCTTGTTAACCTTCCCCAGATGTATCACCTCATAGACAGAACTCCATTTGCCACTTTTTCTCCTCTGGGGTTCCCACCCAGCGACCCCCCCCAACCCGGCCAGGTGTGGGTGCCGAGCACAACATGTCCCCCGAACACACATGGAAAACCCTCATGGATGAGACATTGTAAGCCTAACGCAGCTCTCTAAGCAGTCTTACAGAATGAGCCAGTGTCTCGAGCAGAAAGCTAGAAAACCTCTGGGGGGGGGGGGGGGGGGGGGGGCAGGGGGGCGAATAAACAGCAAACTCCCGTCTGCAAAACCCGCAGTGACACCCTAACAATTATTTTTAGTGGCCTGCAGTGAAAATCTGCAAGTGTTGTTGAGCCAAAATTCCATCTGCATCGACCCTGGCTATCAAATAAACTTCGACCCAAAGAGAAATGCAATTTCCCCCCCCCCCCCTTCGAGTTCACGAGCAATTCATGTTGATGTTGAAGTGATCCCCCAGAGAGATTTCACACCGGTGCTCCAATATTGTGGGTGTAGATGGTGTGTTTTGGACATGGACTCCTGGATTAGATTACTATCTGATAAGCACTCCCAGGTATCCATTGTTCTCTGTGAACACTGCTCAAGGAGCAGAAGTAATTTAATCGTTCAAATTAAAACGGTATGTTGGAAAGTGGAGCTGCCGACACTTGTTTCCTCCTCCCTGGTTTAAAGCTAAAAAATGGAGAGGGGCCCAGTGTCGGAATAGGGAGCCGATCATTCGGGCCTCAGATGTGGAGAAACTACTTCACACAAAGGACTGCGAATCTTTGGAATTCTCCACCCCAGAGGATTGTGGGTGCTCCATCGTTGAATACATTTCAGGCTGTGGGGGTGGACAGATTTTTGGTACCTCAGGGAATCCAGGCATATGGGGAGCGGGCGGAAAAGTGGAGTTCAAGCCAGGAGCGAGTGGAATGGGGCAAACCTGGCATGATGGGCCGAGTGGCCTACTCCTGATCCTGGGCGTGATTCTCCGTCACCCAGCTGCGTGTTTCTCGACCCCATGTCACCGGGAAACGCCCAAACATGGGGTGCATCGTGGGCAGGAAAAGTTAATCCCAGCGGATAGGGAATTCCGACCCTATTTATTGTGGGGACCACGATCTGTTTAGTTCATACTTGGCCTGTGGCTGGAGCGCCTGGAGATTTTGCGGATAAATCAATTCCTTAAAGAGAGGTCCATTCTCTCCACTTAACCTGTGTGTGTGCTGAGGGGAATGGGTTAGTTCCTGAGCTCCTCAATCATTTCTCCATCAGCAAAGCTTGCCCCAAGTCTCAGGTCACGATCCCATTCTCTGCCTTTTCCCCCATCTCATTCCGATCCCACTTCGCACCTTTCCCATATCCCGTCCCATCTGATCCAGGATTTGACGTTCCAAACAGAAACGGAACCAACTTGACGAGAAGCAACAAGCTGACACTGGAACTGTAAATGGTTCTAGGTTTTCTAGATTTATCTGGATGGTTCCAGGGATTAGGCCCTACAGTTATGGGGATAGATTGGAGGAATTGGGATTGCTACCCTTGGGGAAGATTGACAGGAGATTTGATACAGGTGTTCAAAATCATGAGGGCTCTGGGCAAAGTGGACAGAAAGGAGGTGCGTCCATTGGCAGAATGATCAAGAACCAGCGATACAAACAGAAAATGCTGGAATAACTCAGCATGTCTGGCAGCCTCTGTGGGAGGAGAAACAGAGTTAACGTTTGGAATGTCATGGGAGTGCCCCTTTTAGAAATGTTTCTGTCTTATCACATGGCTTTAGTGATGTCATTGTGTGGGTGGAGCTGGGCTGTGGCTCCGTGAGTTTTACTTTTGCTTTGAGTTTGGACTGGTTTGAACTGCTCAGGTTGAAAGAAGTGTCTCTCTATCTTCATTATAAAAGCTGTTTCCAGCTTTGGTAACTTAAAAGAGATAATTGCTTTCGGAAAGAATTCAAATCTGCTGTTTGAAAAGGGGAACAGAGTATCAATAACAAGTCTTATACCAGTGAGGATACCGTGTTCTGGGCCACACCTTTGAAAAGGGGTTTCTGGCTTTACTTGGATTTTGTTATTGAATTGGAACAGTTACGGGGGAATTCATTAAGGATTTTACATAGATGACTGTAGCTGTGTGGGGTTTTTAATGTTTGTAATTGATAAATGTTCTTGCTGTGTGTGTTTATACAAAAGTTAACTAAGTTCTTAGAATAAAGCTTGTTTTTTGATTAAAAGCGCCTAAAAGGTCCGTTGACTAATACCTGAAGGCAGGTTCTTCTGTTCATCCTAGCCAAATTCAACAAATAGTTATAGGTCAGGTGAACTCCATAATACTCTTTGGAGTTTTTTAAACCCTGGCCGATGACAGGAACTGTACGGCATTCGCAGCGGCAGGATTTTCCAGACCGGCCGCTGGAAAACCCCCACCATGGGTTTCCCAGCAGCGAGGGGAGCATTCAACGGGAAACACCGTTGACAATGGTGGGACCAGAATATCCCGTCACCGGCCAATGGCGCCTCCCGCAGGTTGCTCAGTGAATCTCGCCCGGTGGTTGGAGTCCTTAAGACCCTTCTTCAGAACTGGAGGTGATTGGCAAAATAACCAGTGTCGTCGGCATGAGGAAAATCGTCTTTATGCAGCACGTGGTTAGGATCTGGACCGTGTGGTTGGTGGAGGCAGATTCAATGTTGGGTCAGCATCGGAAGGGAGAAATGTTACTGGGCCACGGAGAAAGGGTGGGAAAGTGGGACTGGCTGGTTTGCTCTTGCAAAGAGTGAGCAACAGTTTGATGGGCTAAATGGCCTCCTTGTAACCATTCTATCATTTTATGTTGCTGAATTCCTCAGTTCGATTCAAAGGGAAATGGGTGGAGTTGGGCTGTGGCTCCGTGAGTTTTACTTACGCTTTGTGTTTGGACTGGTTAGAACTGCACAGGTTGAAAGTTCAAACCAGTCCAAACTCAAAGCAAAAGTAAAACTTACGGAGCCACAGCCCAACTCCACCCAATTCCCTTTAAACCCTGTGATTAAATTACTCAATCATTACTAAGTTGTATAGAATGTTGTGGGTAGCACAAGTGGATAGCACTGTGGTTTCACAGCGTCCAACTGCATAATCCTTAATGAATTCCCCCTTAACAGTTCCAATTCAATAACAAAATCCAAGTAAAACCAGAAACCCCTTTTCGAAGGTGTGGCCCAGCACACGGCATCCTCACTGGTATAAGTCTTGTTATTGAAATGAAATAAAATGAAAGTCGCTTATTGTCACGAGTAGGCTTCAGTGAAGTTGCTGTGAAAAGCCCGTAGTCGACACATTCCGGCGCCTGTTCAGGGAGGCTGGTACGGGAATTGAACCGTGCTGCTGGCCTGCCTTGGTCTGCTTTAAAAGCTAGCGATTTAGCCCAGTGTGCTAAACTAGCCCATTGATACTCTGTTCCACTTTTCAAACAACAGATTTGAATTCCTTCCAGAAAGCAATGATCTCTTTTAAGTTACCAAGCAGTCTGGAAACAGCTTTAATAATGAAGATAGAGAGACACTTCTTTCAACCCATGCAGTTCAAACCAGTCCAAACTCAAAGAAAAAGTAAAACTCATGGTGCTACAGTCCAGCTCCACCCATTTCCCTTTGAACCCTGCAACTAAATTACTCAACCATTACTAAGTTGTGTAGAATGTTGTGGACAGCACGGTAGCACAAGTGGATAGCACTGTGGCTTCACAGCGCCAGGGTCCCAGGTTCGATTCCCCGCTGGGTCACTGTCTGTGCGGAGTCTGTACGTTCTCCCCGTGTCTGCGTGGGTTTCCTCCGGGTGCTCAGGTTTCCCGTACCAGCCTCCCCGAACAGGCGCCGGAATGTGGCGACTAGGGGCTTTTCACAGTAACTTCATTTGAAGCCTACCTGTGACAATAAGCGATTTTCATTTCATTTCATTTCATTCAAGATGTGCAGGTTAGGTGGATTGGCCGTGATAAAATTGCCCCTTAGTGTCCAGAGATGTTCAGGTTAGACAGGGATAGGGAGGGGGAGGGAGCCTCGGTAGGGCGCTCTTTCGGACGTTCGGTGCAGACTCGATGGGCCAAAAGGCCTCCTTCTGCACTGTAGGAATTCTGTGATTCTATGAAACGTGAATAAATGAGTTAGAATCCTGAAGACCAAAGTGACCTTTATTCAACAAACCATGCTTCGTCTAAATAGCAAGACAGTGCTCCGTTACACGTCACCAGCCCACAGCTGCTGAAATCAAATGCCACCTCTTCCTCTTGTTTATTCCACATGAAGTGCTTTTTTCCCGTGTGTGCTTCAAAAGAAAAATCATTCTTCTTGTTGACTGAGAGCGTGCCTCCGTATTCAGAGATTAACTGTAGCTCTCCAGGTACTGCTTGATTTGTCATTTACCACATGTCAAACATCTTATTTTCTCCTCAAATTGATCTGCTCTCCTGAAGACATTAGTTTATCGAGAGGTACAATTCCACATGCCAGGGGCTGGCGGTGCGTTTACCCAGCGGGCCAGAGTCGGGTTTTTTTGCCCTGTTCGATGAATGCAACAGCAGCGATGAAAGCAGAGCAGAGGAGTTATCCTCACTGTCATGGTCAATATTTATCCCTCAATCAACTTCATCATAAAAACAAACTATCTGTTCATTGCCACGTTGCTGTTTGTGGGATCTTGCTGTGCGGTGAGGTGAGAGTGTCTGACCTTGACATCAAGGCAGCATTCCACCCAGTGTGGTGACAAAGAGCACGAGTAACACTGCAGAAGCAGAGGGGAAAACCCTCCACCAGAGTCAGACCTAACACAAGGGAATAGTTATGGTCATTGTGAGTCTTTTTATCATAATCTTTATTAGTGTCACAAGGCTTGCATATAAACTGCAATGAAGTTACTGTGAAAATCCCCTAGTCGCCACATTCCGGCTCCTGTTCGGGTACACAGAGGGGGAATTCAGAATGCCCAATTCACCTAACAGCACATCCTTCGGGACTTTGTGGGAGGAAACCAGAGCACCCGGAGGAAACCCACGCAGACACGGGGAGAACGTGCAGACTCCGCACAGGCAGTGACCCAAGCCGGGAATCGATCGCTGGCACTGTGAAGCAACACTGCTAACCACTGTGCTACCGTGCCGATACAGTCCCAGGACATCATTGCAGGAGTTTTTCAGGATGATGTCCTCGGCCGAATGATCTGTCTCAACAATGACCTTCCCCCTTTCAGAAGGTAGATGTGGGGATGTTTGCACAGTGTTTAATACCATTCACAACTTCTCAGCTGCTGAAGCAGTTCATGCTGGTACTTAGCAAAGCCTGGGCGTCTTTCAGACTTGAGCTGATAAGTGGCAAGTAACATTTGTACTGTACAAGGGTGACCATAATACATAGGAGCAGAATTATTTCTGACAAGAGAGAATTTAAGCACCTTCCCTTGATGTTCTGTGGTGTTACCATCAGTGAACCTGCCATCATTCAAATGAACTGGACCAACCAAGTAAATCTTGTAGCTACAAGCGCAGGTCAGGGATGAGAATCCTGTAATGAGTAATTCACTTCCCGGGCGCGATTCTCCGCTCCCCACACGTCCTGGGAGAATCGCTTGAGGGCCCCCTGACATTTTTTACGCACCCCTGGCGCGCCCTGCGATTCTCCTCCCCTCCCCCCCCCCCCCCCCCCCCCCCCCCCGGGTTCGGAAAAATCACCGCTCGCCGTTTTTTACGGCGAACAGCGATTCTCCGAGCCCGATGGGCCGCGCGGTCGGCCCTTCACGCCCGTTTCAACACGGCAGCAACCACACCTGGTCGCTGCATTCCTGAAACGGGTGCCGGATTCCCGTTTGGGGCATCTAGGGGCCCGATTGGAACGGGAGCACCGCGACTGTGCTCGGGAGGGGACAGGCCCGCGATCGGTGCCCACCGATCGTCGGGCCAGCGTCCAAAATGGACGCACTCTTTCCCCTCCGCCGCCCAGCAAGATCAAGCCGCCACGTCTTGCCGGGCGGCTGAGGAGAAAGACAGCCACCGGGCATGTGCGGGATCGTGCCGTCTCCGCGATGAAGTCATCCGCGCATGCGCGGGTTGGAACCGGCAACCCACGCATGCGCGGATAACTTCACATTCTCGGCGTGACGAGGTCGCTGCCGAGAAAGACGGAGGCCCGCTCCTAGCCCCTCGGGTGGGGGTGAATTAGGTGCGGGGAGCGGGCTCCAAGGCCGTCGTGAACCATGGCCGAGTTCACGACGGCCTTCACGAATTCGGCCCTCTGCGGAGAATTCCGCCCCCTGACTCTTGACATGGGAGTGTCCCTTTAAGAAAGTATTTGTCTTACCACATGGCTTCAGTGATATCATTTTGTGGGTGGAGCTGGGCTGTGGCTGTGAGGTTTTATTTTCAGTTTCAGTTTGGACTCAGGCAGAGAAAAGAAGTGTTTTGGCCTGTGTGTCTCTCTACTTTAATTTTAAATACCTGTTCCAGTAAAAAACACTTTGGTTGTGGCTAACTGCTTTGGTAGCTTAAAAGATATAGTTTGCTTTCTGGAAGGCGTTTGAATCAGCTGATTGTGACAGGATCAGACTCTCAGGGGAAGCCAGTATCATTCAAGTGAGATTACAGTGTGTTGGGCCACACCTTTGAAAGGGGTTTTTGGATTTTATTATTGAATTGGAACAGTTAAGGGGGTATTCATTAAGTGTTATACATAGATTACTGTAGCCGTGCGGTGCCTTTATGTTTGTAATTGATAAAAATTATTGCTGTGTGTTAACTAATTTCTTAGAATAAAGCTTGTTTTGATTAAAGTGTCCAGGAAAACTGATAAATCTCACCTGCAGGGAGAGCTTTTGTAATCATCCTAGCCTAATTCAACATAAAAGTTATAGGTCCAGTGAACTTCATTAGACACTTTAGAGTTTTTAAACCCTGACCCTTAACACTCTCCAAAGCCTATCCACAATCTACAAGGCAAATGATGATGGAATACTCTCCGCTTTGCCTGGACGAGTGCAGCTCCAACACTCCAGATGCTCAGTGCTATCCAGGACAAAGCTTGATTGACACTCGGCTACCACCTCAAACACTGCCAGCGATATATACCATCTACCAGATGCACTGCGGAAACTCACCAACGCTCCTTCACCAGCACCTCACAAACCCACAACCTCAGCCACCTAGAAGGACCAGGGCAACAGATTGATGGGAACACCATGACCTGGGAGTTCCCCTCCAAACCACACACCATCCTGATTTGGAAATATATCGGCCGTTATCGCTGGGTCAAAATCTTGGAATGCCTTCCCTAACAGCACTGTAGGTGTACCCACACCACATGGATTGCCGCGGTTCAGATGGCAGCTCACCACCTTCTCAGGGGCAATTAGAGATGGGCAATAAACACTGGCCTAGCCAGCAAAGCCCACATCCCAGGACTGATTACAAAAATCATTAAGAAAATTGGATACAGTGCTTCCTATATTGTCACTGTGACCACATATCACAAGGACTTGATTGCCTGTAAAGCACTTTGGACCATTCTTAGGTTGCTGAAAATGCTACGGGAATGCAAAGTTGCCCTTTTCTCCATTCATTCCTTTAGGATATGCAGCTGACACAGGGAGAGTCGGCAGAAATCTATTATTGCAGGACTTGTGAAATTGTAAACTCGGTGGGGTTTTTTTGCCCCATTGTTGTTTAATCACAGGTGCAGCCTCTATCGCTGTTTTTGATCTCATGGAGCTCCGCACTACTAAATGTTGGACACAGCTGTATTTTCTAGCACTGGTAAACATAAGCTGGGATTTATTTTTAATCACTCTGAAATAACAGCCAGCGTCAGCCAACAGAGAAGGAGGAGTCTCTGAGAAAATTGATGGAAACCTCCTGTGTAATCCCAGAGCCAGAACTGTGTTTTGTTTGTCCCACTGAAACAGCTTTGGTTTCCTCCCAGACACACATGCCAAGAACCTCCAGATGTTGCACCCTGTTCCAGACGTGTCCACGCTGTTTTGTTATGCTCTTGACGTAGCATAAACTGCTTCCTTGATGTGCACTCTGACAAAGGAAGGTTCAGAGAGATAGCTTTAACACATTTATTAAACTGTTAACGATTCTCTTACTTGGATTCGACTCTCCTGTTAATCCTGCTACAGCTACTCAGACTGACGAACCAGTCTGCTACAATCCACATGATGTGTTCAGTCAACCCTGTGCACTCACTAAGTGTCTCCACTGGAAAGAGGAAGATTGTGCTGTGTCCTTACATATAGATTGGTGTAGTGCCCCCCTGTGGTAGTGTCATCTCTGTGTGTGTCTTGAATGCCCATTGGCCATGTCCTATCTTACTGGCCTATTGGTTGAATGCCTGTGTGTCATGTCTCTGGTGCTCCCTCTAGTGTCTAGCTAGTCTACATGTATTTACATTAACCCCTTGTGTATTTACAGTGACGCACATCTACACACACGTTGCAAACGTGCAAGGTGGCGCAGCGACCACCTTTGCCAAAGATCCCTTGAGAATGATGATCAGGAGCGACTTGATAGAGGTTTGATAGATAAAATGATCAGGGGAATAGATAGAGTAGACAGTCAGAGACTTTTTCCCCGGGTGGAGCAAACCATTACAAGGGGGCATAAATTTAAGGTAAATGGTGTAAGATATAGGGGGGAAGTCAGAGGTAGGTTCTTTATCCAGAGAGTAGTGGGGGCATGGAATGCACTGCCTGTGGAAGTAGTTGAGTCGGAAACATTAAGGACCTTCAAGCGGCTAATGGATAGGTACATGGATTACGGTAGAATGATGGAGTGTAGATTAATTTCTTCTTAAGGGCAGCACAGTAGCATTGTGGAGAGCACAATTGCTTCACAGCTCCAGGGTCCCAGGTTCGATTCCTGGCTTGGGTCACTGTCTGTGCGGAGTCTGCACATCCTCCCCGTGTCTGCGTGGGTTTCCTCCGGGTGCTCCGGTTTCCTCCCACATTCCAAAGATGTGCAGGTTAGGTGGATTGGCCATGATAAAATTGCCCTTAGTGTCCAAAATTGCCCTTAGTGTTCGGTGGGGTTAATAGGTTATGGGAATAGGGTGGAGGTGTTGACCTTGGGTAGGGTGCTCTTTCCAAGAGCCAGTGCAGACTCGATGGGCCGAATGGCCTCCTTCTGCGCTGTAAATTCTATGATAATCTATGATTAATCTAGGACAGACGTTCGGCACAACATCGTGGGCCGAAGGGCCTGTTCTGTGCTGTATTTTTCTATGTTCCATAAGCTGGGGTCACCCGATTGACTGGGCGTGTGCCGAGATTCACTAAAACCGGCTTGGGAGACTTCACTCATATGGAGAGGCTGGAGAAGCAGAGGTCGTTCACCTTAAAGCAGACAGGTTTAAGGAGAGATTTAATGGTGGCGTTCCAAATTGAGGGGTTTCAATGTTTTATATATAGGGAGCAACGTCCCGCTGGCAGGAGGGTTGTTCAGCAGAGGACTCTGGTTTGAGGTAGTTGCCAAAAGAGCCAGAGAGAGGATGAGGAGAATTTATTTTGTGCAGCAAGTTGGTTTGACCTTGGCCACACGTGAAAGTGAAGCAGGTTCATTAGTAAATTTCAAAATGTGTAAAGTTTGTGGGACTGTGGGGGAAAAGGACAGGAAGTGGGGCTCACCGTGTTTCTTTTTCATTCACTGATGGGGTGTGGGCGTCGCTGACTCAGACAGCATTCATTGCCCATCCCTAATTGCCCCTTAGAAGGTGGTGGTGAGCCGCCCTCTTGAACCGCTGCAGTCCATGTGGCGTAGGTGCACCCACAGTGCTGTTAGGGAGGGAGTTCCAGGATGTTGCCCCAGCGACAGTGAAGGAACGGCCGATATATTTCCAAGTCAGGATGGTGAGTGACTTGGAGGGGAACATCCAGGTGGTGGGGTTCCCCCATGTGTCTGCTGCCCGTGTCCTTCCGGGTGAGAGGTTGTGAGTTTAGAATTGGATTGGATTGGATTGGATTTGTTTATTGTCACGTGTACCGAGGTACAGTGAAAAGTATTTTTCTGCGAGCAGCTCAACAGATCATTCAGTACATGGGAAGAAAAGGGAATTAAACAGAATTCAAGAAAATACATGAGAATACATAATAGGGCAACACAATATATACAATGTACTACATAAGCATTGGCATCGGATGAAGCAGACACGGGTGTAGTGTTAATGAGGTCAGTCCATAAGAGGGTCATTTAGGAGTCTGGTGACAGCGGGGAAGAAGCTGTTTTTGAGTCTGTTCGTGCGTGTTCTCAGACTTCTGTATCTCCTGCCCGATGGAAGAAGTTGGAAAAGTGAGTAAGCCGGGTGGGAGGGATCCTTGATTATGCTGCCCCCCTTTCCCCAGGCAGCGGGAGGTGTAGATGGAATCAATGGATGGGAGGCAGGTTCGTGTGATGGACTGGGCGGTATTCACGACTCTCTGAAGTTCCTTGCGGTCCTGGGCCGAGCAGTTGCCATACCAGGCTGTGATGCAGCCCGATAGGATGCTCTCTATAGTGCATCTGTAAAAGTTGGTAAGGGTTAATGTGGACATGCCGAATTTCCTTAGTTTCCTGAGGAAGTATAGGTGCTGTTGTGCTTTCTTGGTGATAGCGTCGACATGAGTGGACCAGGATAGATTTTTGGTGATGTGCACCCCTAGGAATTTGAAACTGCTCACCATCTCTACCTCGGCTCCGTTGATGCTGACAGGGGTGTGCACAGTACTTTGCTTCCTGAAGTCAATGACCAGCTCTTTAGTTTTGCTGGCATTAAGGGAGAGATTGTTGTCGCTGCACCACTCCACTAGGTTCTCTATCTCCCTCCTGTATTCGGACTCGTCGTTATTCGAGATCCGGCCCACTATGGTCGTATCGTCAGCAAACTTGTAGATGGAGTTGGAACCCAGTTTTGCCATGCAGTCGTGTGTGTACAGGGAGTAGAGTAGGGGGCTAAGTACGCAGCCTTGCGGAGCACCGGTATTGAGGACTATTGTGGAGGAGGTGTTGGTGTTCATTCTTACTGATGTCTCACATTCTCAGTTTTGCCACATGCCCTCCTCCTGTCGAGGGACATTAGCTCTTTGTTTAACCATTTACTGTGCCTGACCTGCAGGCCTGAGAACTGCCCCCTGGTTTGTTTGGTGTAAGTTTGAAGATGGGTTTGTGAACAGCTCCTTGGTTTGGTTTGACTTTTCGAGCAAAATCTGATGTCATAAATGCTGATCCATCCAGTATAAACTAAATTATAATGTTATGGCAAACTTTGGAAGGGTTCCAGAACAGACCCCCTGGGCCAAATGGCCACTTTCTGTGCTGCACGATTCCGTGATGTGCCAACGCTGATTTTTCAGTGTGACCGAAGCAATTTTCATGCTAAAGGTGCAAAGCGTTTATTCTGCTCTTCACAGAGTAATCCCAGCAATTCAGCAAAATAAACTGAAAACAAGAGCTATTGACACTGCAGAACTTTGACTTAAAATTGCAAGTTTCTGTTTGTTCATCCTCAACAAATGAACCCGTTCCCTTTTTTTAAAGAAGTGAATGAGCTGAGTTGGTACTCAGTGAGGTCACTTGGCTGTCTGACATAAGTTGCATCATTGTCCAGCCGGGAGAGTGAAGTCTGTGTACAGATACTCACAGGGCTCCGCCTTCAGCTTCCAAACGACCATGCAGTTAAACATTAACGTTGTTCATAAGATAACTTCCCCACCCCTCCTCTCAGCTTCCTGCTGATTATTAAAATGATTGAAAACAGGGTTTAAATAATTTACCAACAATATCCAGTAGAGTGCTTAGGAACTTTTTAAACTTGACGTCCAGCTTCAGTTTTATTGCCGCTAAAGTGTTGTGGGACTGTCTCCTGTTTGGGGTACACTGGCACAATCTGTATCTCTTTGAAGCCAATAATGTTTTAGAGTCTTGCCGTATTAGACAGCGGATTTTTAGGGTTGTAAATCAGAGATATTTAACTCTTTGACTCCGGGTTTTGCAATCCACAAGACAATTTCTTCACTCAGAGAGCCCAGTGACCTGAGCCAGTTACGTAGCAATGGGTTTAAAACTCTGGCTGTGCAGCTACCAGCCAAACTTTCCAAACTTCTGTTGGAAGGATGCT
This sequence comes from Scyliorhinus canicula, assembly GCF_902713615.1. Taxonomy (NCBI): domain Eukaryota; kingdom Metazoa; phylum Chordata; class Chondrichthyes; order Carcharhiniformes; family Scyliorhinidae; genus Scyliorhinus; species Scyliorhinus canicula. Next base: position 165,045,890 of record NC_052156.1, on the reverse strand, counting down.
TTTGCAAATATTGATACAACTCTGACATGACGTCTCATGGGACAGGAATGTGGGTCACAGCTTGGGCACTATCATGTTGCAGCCCAATCTCCCAGCTACACTCCCGGTTAACAAGGCTGGGAAGAAGAGAGTTTGAAAATTGACTCTCTGTTTACTCTCCCGAGTGGGCTCAGCCTGAGGTGGAGTGGGAGTTTGCGGCTTTGAATTACTCCCCCACCCCCCCAGCTCATCCCGTTAACGCCTCAGTGACAGAGGCAATTGGGTGTTGCATAAAGGGGAGCCCGGTTCTCCACCTACACATGCAGGCGTTTGACTGTCATGCTGTGTTTTGAAGCACTGCGGGTCTTTCCCGCAAGGCTGAATCACCCTGAGGAGTGATCACACAGCCTTCGACAGCAAAAGCTGGCAAAGCTGCTGTGTTACCGGAGACAGTGCCGAGAACGGCTTTCTCCCCTGGGGGTGTTGGCAGCTCCTGTGAATCGCCTCAGGGGGCGCTTTCCGACACGGGAAGCGATTTATAAACAAATCAGTGATGTTACTGTTATGCCTGTGCCTCATCTTCCTGCACCGATGGCGTTTGCACGCTCCATGTTAAACACTCATAATTTGCCAGTGCGTTACCGCCGTCAGAAATCAGAAAGCTAACAGACAGATCAAGGATATTGTTTTCTGTCGCAGATTTGCTGACACCAGCGACAACGCAGGTCAAAGTGAATGAATGAATGAATGAAATGAAAATCACTTATTGTCACGAGTAGGCTTCAATGAAGTTACTGTGGAAAGCCCCTAGTCGCCACATTCCGGCGCCTGTTTGGGGAGGCTGTTACGGGAATCGAACCGTGCTGCTGGCCTACCTTGGTCTGCTTTCAAAGCCAGCGATTTAGCCCAGTGTGCTAAACAGCCCCAGCAGGCAGTGCGGTTGATTATTTTGTCAATGTTGCTGCACTAAACAATTCGGCAACAGCAGGAAGTGTATAATAACCTTTATCTTTTTTTAATATTAATTTAGAGTACCCAATTCATTTTTTGTAATTAAGGGGCAATTTACCGTGTGCTGTGAACTGTTTCAATAATCAGAGTATCCACACCCCCCCCCCCCCATACATTGGTACTGAGGGGAGGGTGCCCTATTTCTCCAACATCAAAATTAGTGTTTGTACCGTTTGGCCTTGTATATATTTTTTACTGTTTAATAAAAAGATATGGTGAATCCACCTACCCTGCACATCTTTGGGTTGTGGGGGCGAAACCAACACAGACACGGGGAGAATGTGCAAACTCCACACGGCTAGTGACCCAGAGCCGGGATCGTACCTGGGACCTCAGCGCCGTGAGGCCGCAGTGCTAACTACCGTGCCACCGTGCTGCCCTTTAATAACCTTTGTCATCCCATCAACTGACCATTCCAATGATTATCACAAGGAAAAAAACAAGCCTTCTGTTGACTGTCCTTTGGTGGAGTTTTCCCACAGTTAGTGGTTAGAGTGCTAGAGTCTTTCCATCCACACACCTTTGGCCTGGTCTGGTCTGTCCAGAAAGGCTGACCCTCTGCCCCGCCAAGCTTCTCTGTTTAAAGGCAAACACGCCTGGAGTGGTTGTTAATTAAATCAGGGCGATGAAAGAACAATCCTGTTCCTTGTCCTTTATATCTCGGCCTGTGTTAATGGCAGGGCCAGCTTTAGGGAAGTTGTGGGTCAGTGAGAGGTGAATGACCCTGCTTGGTCAGAGCACGTGGGAACCTTATGGACCTCGCTTCAGCCCAGGATACTGGGAACTCGTGTGCAGCGGCTGACCAGAAATACAAAACAAAAAGAAGGAAGTTAGGAAATTCAGAAAAAAGTTGACTTGTCTCTAAAGTCTTGCTGTGAGGCTGCTGCTGTAGAGTGGGCTGGGACCTGCGTTCACACATCCCACAATTAGTGCTTTAGCCACAAAACACCCACGTGAGGGGCTGGCGAACTGCAGCCTGCCCCCTCCACACGCGAAACGCTCCCTTGGAGGAGTGAGGGTGACTCTCTGGGGCCTCAAGCTGTGGGCTGGCAAAGTTTGCAGGACGAGCCCCTGAAGTTTTGTAATCCGGGAGCCGTCTTTTGATCCACAGGTTTTGAACAGGCTGAGTGAAAAGGAGTCCCTCGGAAACGAGGTAGAGTTTCACTCAACTCCACGCATCAGTTGCTGCACTGCTATCGGTTTTCACAGCTGAGCCCCTTTTATTCCGAATGAAAAGTTTCTTTCAAGCGAGGCAGACGGAAAAGGGGGAGGGTCTGTGGAAGCTGCTCCATTTAAAAAGCAGCAAAGTGTAACAAGGAAGCTGCTCTTTGCATTTCACTCCTCGAATGTTAACTTTGCTTGTTAATTTCTCTCGCAGGAGCTGATTGAAGTTGACACTGAGGCTATTTTTGAATTGGCTGCGTATATACTGCAGGTAAGAACATTAAAGTTTGCGTGTGCCTGGCATGCAGAATTTGCAATGTGCTCTGATGTGAGTGATTCATTAAAAAACAGCGAATGAGAATACCTCTCCACTGCAGATATTGGGATTGTTAAAATCAAAAGTTAACTGCTGTGCATAAGTAGCATTGAGCGTATCAGTGGAACAGTGGAGTGCTTTATGTGGTAGAGAACTGCTGAACCGTCGGAGCACAATGGTGAAAGTTCACAAAACTACATCTGAACAGTTAGGCACACCCTTCACTAAATCCTCAATTGCGCTGTCTCTGTGCAGCCCCACAGCACCGTTTATTCAGCATTGATCCGCTAGATTTTGCAGTTTTGTTTTTCCCTCCCTGATCCCGGTTTTGATTTTGTTGCTTTAACCTATTGAGCGAAAGGCATGGGGTCCACTTCTCCATTCACTAACGCTCTGGTTGCTGCAGTCAAAGGGAATGACAGTGAATCTACCTGCCCTGCCCCATTGTTCAGCTGCATCAATGAATTCGAGCAGCTTAATGGATCCAGCGGGGAAGCATTTGTTCTGCAATTGTCGAGCGCAGCAAATTCTCCTCTTGCCCGTTCTGCAGAGGATAAGTTGGAGTTTGTGATTAGTATCTAAAGCTTTACATTCATGTGATTAGAACAAGCCGCTACAAAGCAGGGAAGTGGTTGACAGAGTAACCTGGAGCAGTGACTCGTTGAGCACTCAAACTTTCATTTGCTGCAACTGCTGGTGCTTGTCAAACATCAACAGGAAAAGTCCACGACTGCATCTTTGACTTTATGATTTTACAGAATGTTAGGGTATCTGCTGAGGTTGAAAGATCGAAGCAGTTTAAACTCTTGACGATACCTCTTTAGGTTCTCAGGCTTCTCAAACAACACACTTTTTAAATAACTTCAGTGCATTGCCGGGCAAGTTTCCATTTCTCACATCTGTTGCTGGAGGATGAACATTTATTTCCGTTAAAGGGTCAGAGTTCCGGCAGCTACCGTGTGTGAGAATTTTGAATTGTGTTGTGCTGCCCTGTTAAGCTTTGTGCTGGCGTTGGTACCTTGCTTCATAAACCCGTCTACCCTTTGTCCGTGACTCTTTGATGCTGAAACCCTGATAGTGGATATGAGCTGAATTCAATGGAGATCATAAGATAGGTCTGAACAAATAAAATCTTTCAAACCCTTGTGAAGTCGCTCGAGGAGAATACCAGCCCGACCATCTTCCCATTCCAGCAAACGGAAGCTTCTTAACTGAGTCAGAGACCTGGCCTCCATTCCAGCTGCTAATCTGGACAAATAAATCCTTATAGGGCTCTGATATAGACTTATGCACAAACTTTGACCCCTTTATCCTGCAAGTTTTGTTTCAGATTTATTTTATTACTTATGTCACAAGACTAAGGATCCACTCTTCAGACATTTGTTCTCGACCCAAGGAGCCAGTTTATGTAGCTGTTGCTCAAAGCCCATCCTTCTGACGCTAGGGGTCAGACTCGCTGCTCATTCTCCTCCACACCCCTTCTGCCAAGGCTGTCAACATTGGATGCAGGACTGAAAACATATGCTGACCAGAGCACTTCACATATTAATTGGGCAGCACGGTAGCACAATGGTGATGAGACCATCAATTCACGCGACACGTGGTTAGAAGCGAACGGTGGTTTTAATCGTCTTACACCAGAGCCTGCCTGTGACGAGATGAACTCTAGATGAACTGGCAGGCAGGCTCACAACAGCAACCTTTATACTTCCGGTTAGGGGGAGGAGCCATGGGCAGAGCCAAGGGTGGAGCCTAGTACAAGCTACTCATCACCCCCTATGGGTAGAGCCGCACAACTACACATGATCCAGTACAAGGTACAGGCTCAACACATGTTGTACAATACAGTGTGGATTATTAGTGTTTATAATTCACCACAAGTGGTTAGCACTGTTGCTTTACAGCTCCAGGGTCCCAGGTTCGATTCCTCTTTGGGTCACTGTCTGTGCGGAGTCTGCACGTTCTCCCCGTGTCTGCGTGGGTTTCCTCCGGGTGCTCCGGTTTCCTCCCACAAGTCCCGAAAAACGTGCTGTTACGTAATTTGAACATTCTGAATTCTCCCTCCGTGTACCCGAACAGGCGCCGGAATGTGGCGACTAGGGGCTTTTCACAGTAACTTCATTGCAGCGTTAATGTAAGCCTACTTGTGACAATAATAAAGATTATTGCTATTATCCTTGTGCTCGATGCCCTACATCTACGTCTGGTCGGGGAACACCTCAATTTTATAAACCTCATCCTTATTTCCAAATCGCTCCATAGTCTCGTCGCTCCCATTTGCTGGTATCACTTTCGGCCTACAAAGCTGTGAGGTGCAGGGGAGAGAGTGGCATCGCAGCAATATTCCTGCAACAGTAATCCAGAGGGGTCTGGCTGATGCTCAGGGGTGTGGGTTCAAATCCCTCCACGGCAGCTGGTGGAATTTAAATTGCGTTAATAAGTCTGGAATTGAAATTAGTCAAGTGGAGGTGTGGTGTCAGCCCGGTGGTTTTAACAGGCAGAAATCTGAATATTTAAAGAAGGATGCAGGGCCTTTTGGGCGGGTACATCGGTAACCACCGGGTCGAAGTTGGTGGTGAGCCACCTGCATCCCTCCCTAAATATGCAGATTTCTGCCTGGTCAAATCGCTGGGCCCACAACATAACTTCCAGCCTGGGCCAGGCAACCCAGACAATGCTGCCAAATTAACTCCCCTCTAAAGAGGATAGGAAGAGGCCGTTCCAGGTGAATTTTTTATTTGAACCAAGAAGAGCAAGCCCGGACCACAGGGAAAGGTTAGGGCGGCACGGTGGTTAGACAGCGCCGAGGACCCAGGTTCGATCCCAGCCCCGGGTTACTCTCCGTGTGGAGTTTGCGTGGGTCTCACCCCCACAACCCCCAAAAAAATGTGCAGGGTAGGTGGATTGGCCACGCTAAATTGCTCCTTAATTGGAAAACCTTTTAAAAAAGGAAAGGTTAGATAGAGCTCCCCAAACCCTTCCCCCGTCACATGATGTCCAGTCCCTACATGTCCTTGATTGTCAGTAGACCCCAGTCAACCATCTTCTGCACACTTCACTCAGCAGCATGGTAACAAGGCCCAGTTGCCGTGGGTCGATCCTGCCGCTGGTGGGCAGGTAATTGGTAAACACCCAACGGTTGCCACTGAAATCTGGGAGGTACAATCAGGTTGGAGATTGCCATGTTTTATGTGTTCTGCCAGATGTAGTGAATCAGTCATTGAGTGCTGGTGATATTCATGTGCAGATTTTTATTTATCTTTCCCTGACCAATGGGAAAGGTCTGCTGGCCAAAAACAGTCACTAACGTCTTGCAATAAAACAGTGTTTTTTTTACAGTTCTGGTCATGACCCTGTGATACAATCAGAGGCAGTTAGCTGCCCACACAGTCTGGACCGCGAGGGATTTAAAGAATGGGGAGTGAAACAATGACTATATAAACATTACTGGAATAAGAAATCAGAAAGATCTGTTTCAGTGACGGTGTTGACTGAGAGGTGAAAGATGTCGCTGATTAAACTGAGCGTGTGTTTCACAGCAGTCACGGGCTGAGAAGAACGAGGAGAGGCATGGGAGATGTTAAACGCAGCCGAACACTTTCCCAAACCCCTTTCCCGTGACCCCACTGAGGGGCGAATGGGGAAGTTCAGCGTCACCCAATTTTCCCATGACCACCTTCCCCACACCCCATCGCATCAGTCATCTCACATTCCTGAAACTTTTGGAAAATCCTCCTCGGAATCCATGCATTTGTCATTTTGATTTGTCTTTTTTTTAATGGTGTGATCAGACGCAAACCATTAATCTTCACATGTATACTGATGACACCCAGCTCTGCCTCACTCCCACCCCTCTCAACTCCTTCACTGCTGCTAACTTATCACATCGCTTATCCAACATCCAATACTGGACGAGCAGAACATTCCTCCAATGAAATATTGGGAAGACCGATGCTGTTGTTTTTGCTCCCCGCTCCAAACTCTATTCCCTAACTACCCACTCCATCCCTCTCCCAGGTAACAGTCTGCGATGAAGCCAGATTGTTCTTAACTTGGTGTCACATTTCAGAGATGAGCCTCCAACCTCATGGCGCACCAACTCCAACTCCAACACTAACATTGCAAGACTTTGTCCCTGTCTCAGCTCTTCCGCTGCTGAAACCCTCATCCATACTTTTCTTACCTCTAGACTCAAATAGTCCAAAGCACTCTTGGGTAGTCTCCCACATTCTATAAACCTCCGTAAACCTTGAAGTCATCCAAAATTCTGCCACCCGTGTTTTAACTCGCACCTTGTGCCCTTCGCCAGTCACCGCGATACCCTCTGACCCACAATGGCTCCTGGTCAAGCAACATCTTGGCCTTGAGATTCTCCTGTTTAAATCTCTCCACGGCCTCACCCCTCCCTATCTCTGTAATCTCCTCCAATCCCACCACCCTCTGACATATCTGCACTTCTCTCATTCTGCTCTCTTGCGCATTCCCAGTTATAATTGCTCCAACATTGAAATGAAAAAATGAAATGAAAATCGCTTATTGTCACGAGTAGGCTTCAATGAAGTTACTGTGAAAAGCCCCTAGTCGCCACATTCCGGCGCCTGTTCGGGGAGGCTGGTACGGGAATCGAACCGTGCTGCTGGCCTGCTTGGTCTGCTTTCAAAGCCAGCGATTTAGGTGAGTGAGCTAAACCAGCCCCTTGGCACATTAGTGGCTATACCGCCAGCTGCCTGTGCCCCGAGCTCCAGAACTAACCCTCTCCAAACTCTTTATCTTGCTTTTCCTCCTGGAAGGCACTTTTTAAAACTCTTTGGCCAAATATTTCTTCATGTGGTTCGGTGTCGGACCTGGCTTGATGGTGATCCTGTGAAGCACCTGGGAATGTTTTATTCATTCAAAGATGCTTTATAAATATAAAATGGTTGTATCTCGTTGTGATACTGACCAGGGAGGGTTGGAATTTACTGTCCCTGTGGGCTGAGATTTGGCCAGTTGCTGGATTCGGCATTCTGCCATCATCAGGCCGGGTTGCCGGCAGTGATGAAAGTGACAGGTTGGCTGCCCGCCGGCCCGCTCGCTCGCTGCCTGGTGGAACCGGATAAAGCCATCAGGCTGCCTCCGCTGACATTTTGCCAGCGGCTGAGAGACCCTCCGTCCGTGGCGAGATTGTCCAGTGAAACCTGGTGGCCTCCGGGGGTGGGGGGGCGGGCACTCTTTGCCCCATTGAGGGGGCCTTGGGGGCAGTGTGCTCCCTACCCAAACCCACCGAACCTTCTTGGATGGCACACGGCCATTGCTTTTTTCATTAGTTCAGTGGAGGGGCAGCAGGGTAGCATGGTGGTTAGCATAAATGCTTCACAGCTCCAGGGTCCCAGGTTCGATTCCCGGCTGGGTCACTGTCTGTGCGGAGTCTGCACGTTCTCCCCGTGTGTGCGTGGGTTTCCTCCGGGTGCTCCGGTTTCCTCCCACAGTCCAAAGATGTGCGGGTTAGGTGGATTGGCCATGCTAAATTGCCCGTAGTGTCCTAATAATAAGTAAGGTTAAGGGGGGGTTGTTGGGTTACGGGTATAGGGTGGATACGTGGGTTTGAGTAGGGTGATCATGGCTCGGCACAACATCGAGGGCCGAAGGGCCTGTTCTGTGCTGTACTGTTCTATGTTCTATGTTCTATGATGTGGGAGTCATTGGCTAGGCATTTCTTTTTTTTTTTGCAATATTCTTATTGGGTTTATGACACTTCATACATAAAAGCAAAACACACCCACCCCAAACAAAACTATTACAAAAAGAAACACTCACAACAACCCCCCCCCCAACCCCCACTCCCACCCGCAACCCATCCCTAAAGTGACCAAGTCTTTGAAATATAGAATGAACGGGCACCCTCTTCTATACAACCGCTCAACCGCCCCTCTCCAGGTGCTCTTAACTTTTTCAAGGTGCAGGAAGTCCATTAAATCCCCCAGCCACAGGAGTTGACCTCCACCCCAACAGCACCCACCTGGGACCAGTGAGATGGAGCTGCAGCTACTCCTTGTTCTCAATGTAAATCCCAGAACACCAAATGCTCAGGGTTTGGTCAACAATACAGAGTATCACAGCAAGAAGCCCAAGCGGACAGAGGCAAGTGGGGGCACTGTTGTGATATTGCAGGAATTGTGACTGTTGTGACATTGCAGGAATTGTGACTGTTGTGATATTGCAGGAATTGTGACTTGTGATATTGCAGGAATTGTGACTGTTATAATATTGCAGGAATTGCATAGAAAAGCTTTGTGTTTCTAAACTCAACTAATGGTTTACTCTCTTCATTTCTTGCAGGAAGCGAAAGGAGATTATTCAAGGTAAGTTTGGGCAAACTGCCTCCGTTCTCTTACTGCATTGTCACTGTTTGCTGTTTGCCACAGAGAGCATGTACATAACGTCCTCCTGTTTTCTGGCACTTTCTCAGAAAACTTTGGGCTAATGGGTCCACATTTTCCCGATAGGGGGAATATAGGAGCAATGAGTTCAGGGAACCCTGGATGTCTCGGACAACCCTGGACTGGATAAGGAGCGAGAGAAAGGCTTTGAACAAGGCCAAAGGCAGAAATTCAATTGCAGCTCTAGAGGAATATGGGAAGTGCAAGAGGGAACTTAAGAAAGCATTTAGAGTAAAAAGGGGCATGACTTGCGAATAAGATTAGGGTGAATCCTAAGATATTCTCTGAATACATTAAGGGCAAGAGGTTAACCAGGGAAAGAGTAGGGGTCATGGGGGCAATCTGTGTGAAGCTGCAGGACATTGCTGAATGAATAGCTTTCATTGGTCTTCACTCAGGAGACGGACGTAAGTACAGAACTCAGGAAATGGACCTTGAGCAGTCTGGAACAGGGGGCGGGATTCTTCCTCCCCTCGCAGGGTCAGAGAACCGCCGGGGGGTCGGCATGAATCCCGCCCCTGCCCGCTGCCGAATTCTCCGGCCCTGGAGCTTTGGCAGGGGCGGGAATCGCGCCAGGACCCCGCGCCCCGCCGGGTAGGGAAGAATCCCACCCAGGAAATGAGGAGGTATTGGAGGCTTTGACAGGCTTGAAAATAGACAAGTCCCCAGGGCCGGATGAATTGCATCCTAGGATGCTGTGGGAGGCGAGGCAGGAAGTTGCAAGATTTTCATTCCTCTCTGGTCACGGGGGAAGTGCCAGAGGACTAGAGAACAGCTAGTGTTGTTCCACTTTTCAAGAAAGTTGTTAAAGATAAACCAGGGAGTAACAGCACTGGGATGAGCAGTCCGAACACCGTTACATTCAACGGTATGGGACAAGTGCTGGTCGGTGGGATTAGCAAAAGATTAGGGGTAGTTATTGTCGGTGCAGACTCAATGGACCGACAGTCCTTTCCTGTGCTGTACAACTCTATGACTATAACTCTGTGACAGTGTACCGCATAAGGCTGGTTAACAAAACTGAGGCTAATGGAATTGGTGGATCATTGTCCGTATGGATAAAAAAATGACCTAAGGACAGAAAACAGCAAGTCTTGGGAAATAGTTATTTTTCAGCCTGAAGGATGTTAGACAATGGTGTCCCTTAAGGATCAGCGCTAGGATCACTGCTGAGTTTTCAATATATAAATGACTTGGGTATTAGAATTCTTGAGTGAAATGTCAAAATGTGTCGGTGTTACCAAACTCAGTGGTGTGGCAGACAGTGAGGATGATACCTATCGAGTGCAACAGGACCCAGGTAGGCAAGAAAAATGGGCAGCTGAATGACAGATGGAATTTAACACAGAGAAGTGAGAGGTGATGTATTTCAGCAGAAGGGAGAGACAATGTAAACTTAATGGCACAATTCTAAAAAGTCTGCAGGGCTATAGGGGCATGGGGGTTCATTTGCATCGATCTTTGGACGTATTCCGAGAGTTGTCAGCAAAGCTTGTGGGACTTTGGGCTTCGTAAATCTAAAAACAGGGAAGATATGCTGAACCTTTATAAAGCTCTGGTTAGGCCACGAGCAGAATATTGCACCTCGTTCTGATTTTCCCATGCCCACGAGAACTCGGTCTATAAACATAACTGTGAACTGTGAGTTACACTAACAATTAATTTGAGATTATCAGTTTGGCTCTCAATGTAGCTCATTTTCTCGCACACGGGGTCCTGTTCTCTGCAAACAGAAAGAATGCAGACAGGCATTGCGTATTTTTCAACTAAACAAATGCCTGGGGACAGTCATTTCCTGGTTCATTCCCCATGGCAATGCTTTTAACCAATTTGAGTTTCATTTGCTTGGTTTTAATTTAAACAAAAACTTGCCGGTTAACTGTCCCCTGGTGCATTTGCAATAGCAACACCTGAGCCAATCAGAGTCCACTTTCCAACCAATCAGCATCCTTTTCTCCTGTAGTATAAATTGTTCTCCCCTTTGAGATTCGGGAATCTTGTTAGGTGTTTTTAATAATTCATTCACAACTTGAGTGTCGTGGCAAAGCTGCATTTTTGGTCCATCCCTAACAGCACAAATGGTAACCTGAGGGGAAAATGACAGGGGGCGGGATTCTCCGCTGCCCGACGATTGGACGGAGAGTCCACCCCGATACCCACATCGGGGGCACCATCGCATCGCGCTGCACGCTGTTGCAACGGTGTTGGGGCGTCATCGGCAGGCCCTCCCGCAATGCTCCGCCCTCGATGGACCGAGTTCCCGACCGCGCGGTTGACGTGTGATCTGAGCGGTCAGGAACCCGGCGGGGCGGCTGCGGACTGTGTCCAGCGCCGCCACACTCGGCCGGGATCCGCCCCGCAGGCTGGGGGGGCTTCCACAAGGGCTGATGGGGGGGCGGGGGGGGTGACCAGGAGGTGTCCTGTAGGGTTGTGAATGGCGGGTCGGGTCACAGCCAGAGCCATGTTGTACGGCGCAACTACTGCCCGTCGTCGCCGTGCGCGGCGAGGGACCCGGCCATTCTCTGGCCGTTTTTCGGTGCGGGAGCCGGGACCCGGAGGCGCTGCTAGTCCCGCACCGATCCCAGAATCGGTGAGGTTTTGCCGCTGATTTTGACGCTGTAAAATGCCCGCAAATTCTCCATTTCAGCCGGCACTTAGCCACTGAAACAAATAATCCAGCCCAGGAACTTTGGTAAATATCACACAACATGTGGAATATTATCAAAAATCACTTTCTGATTGATCTGTATCAGGCCAGGAACCTGAATCATAGCAGTATTGGGGGGGGGGGGGGGGGGGGGTGCGGATGGGGGGCCTGTTTCAAAGGCAAAGCCTTACTCCTGCCTCCTAAGCTCTGTCCAATGGCTTGGACATGTCTTAATAACATAATTGCTCTTCTATCTACGGAACCTCCTCCCCCACCACAACAAAGTTCATTCTCACATTACACAGTGTGAGAACAAAGGGACTGAAACATTCTGACTTGGCTTCAGCTCAGCTTGCGTATTGATGGGCTTGCAACAAAATCTAGAGTGGGGTCACGGTGAATAAATTACAGGGGTTTGAGACAGAAAGTTCAGAATCCTCCAACCACTTGGCAAATTGTGTGCAAACCGGGTACACTTCAAGCAAAGAGCTCCACAAGCAACCGCATAAAACAAGTTCTAATTTTAATTAAAAACTGGAATGTAGCTTGTAAACGGCGCAAAATTGACCCTGTGAGCAGGAGGAATGCATGGAGCCAGTAAATTAAACAGAAACAAAGACTCCTGCCAAGAGTCATGCCGTTTAGTTTAACCCCACTGTGATATTTGTTTAAAGCCAATCTTAGGCTTTCAGGAAACAACAGTAGTGCGGTTCATTCAATGAATTTGTTTATTTGTCGAAGTGTTGTTTATTCATTTAGGGTTTGCGATGGTTTATCACTGAATTACCAAAATACTTGCCCGGCACAAGATTACGGGGGAAGTGTTCAGATCCGATTTTATTGTCGGTCACTCAGCGGAGGAGTTTATCGGCGAAATGATTTCTGCAGCTCCTGTTGTGTTGTGTTTCTGAATCTAGGGGTGAGCCATTGTGAGAGGCAAATCCCACGTCCCAGACCCCAGCCTGTGATGTATCCACAGGGGGTGGGGGTGGTGGGAGGGGGGGGTCTGCAGCAGAGATATGCAGTACATCTGTGTTAAGATCAGTGCATTGGTGAGAGAGGATCTTGGATCGGAAGATCAAGATGCAGAATCCGTTTTGGTAGATGTAAGGAACAGCGAGAGCGGTAGTAAACCTTGTGGGAGTTGTTTATAGGCCACCAAATAGTAGTGGTTATGTAGGGAATGTTATAAATCAGGAAATTAGAGCTGCCTGTAACAAGGATAATGCAGTAATCAAGGGGGACTTTAATCTACATATAGAGTGGGTAAACCTAATTAGCACTATCGCTGAGAAAGGCAAATTCCTACAATATATACGCAATGATTTTCTGGAGCGGTATGTTATAATAATAATCTTTTATTGTCACAAGTATGAAGTTACTGTGAAAAGCCCCTAGTCACCACATTCCCGCGCCAGGGCAAGCTGGTACGGGAATTAAACCCGTGTTGTTGGCCTTGTTCTGCATTACAAACCAGCTGTCTAGCCCGCTGAGCTAAACTAATATGTATGTTGAGGAACCAGCTCGGCAACGGGCTTTTTTACATCTAGTGTTGTGCAAGTGTCGGGGGTGAGTTGATTCCGTTCCAGGGAGGTGGGTTCTGCTATGGTTGAATAGTCCAATCCTGGACCCGCCGACTCTGCCACAGGTTTGGCAGGTGGTGTTTGGTGAGGTGGGTGGGTGGGACACTCTGGATTTTGCGCTCTCTTTCCGCTTGACCTCCGCGTGTTCTCCCTGTCACGGTCGAGGTGGTTGGTTTCTCCAGTTGATGCTTTTTCTCCAGCTTGTGCGTTCTAAGGCGTGTCGATGGGGATGTTGCTTTATTTCGGGAAGCTTTCAGAGTGTCCGTGTAGCATTTCCCCTGTTCTCCTAGTGATCGCTTCGCCATTCCGGAGCTCGGAGTAGAGCACTTGTTTCGGGAGTCTTTTCTTGGGCACGTGGACAATGTGGCCCACCCATCGCAGCTGGTCAAGCATGACCAGTGCCTCGATACTGGGGATATTGGCCTGGGAGAGGATGATCATGTTGATGCGCCTATCCTGCCAGTTGATTTGCAGAAGTTTGGGGCGGCAGTGCTGGTGATATTCCTCCAAGGATTTGAGGTTTCTGCTGTACATTGTCCATGTTTCTGTTGGATACATTGGGATGGAGACCATGGCTGCTCTGTAGACTGAGCTTCGTGCTGAGTTTGAGATCTCGGCCTTCGAACACTCTGGGCGGGATTGTCCATTGGCCAACGCCAATATCATAATCGGCAATCGGGCGGAGAATCCATTCCGATGCCCAAATCGGGGCCAGCGCCGGTTTGACAGCGGCCAGCTATGCTCTGCCCCGTTGAAAGTGCCGTAATCATGTTGCACACTACGCCTTTGCAACGGCATTGGCATGTCATCGAAAAGCTGTCCTGCGATGCTGTGCTTCTGATGGGTCAAATTGCCGACCGTGTGGTCTGAGCGGTCAGAAACCCGGCGTGGTGGCAGCGGACTGTGTCCTGTGTCGCCACACTTGGCCGGGATCCATGCTGCTGGCCAGAGGGGGCTTCCGCGAGGAATGGGGGGACTGGTGGGGGGTTGGCCAAGGGGTGACCTGTGGGGTTGCATTTGGCGGGTCGGGTCCACGCACGCCCAGCGCCGCGTTGTACGGCGCGAGTGCTGCAGGTTGTCAGGTGTGCACGTGCGCAGCCATGGACCCGCCCGTTTTTGGCGTGGGAGCCGGGAGTTTTACCCAGTTCCGCTGTTGGCCCCTCACCGGTCCCAGAATCAGTGAAGGTTCGGCGCCGATTTTGGCATCGTAAAACGCCCGCGAATTGTCCGCTTCAGCCAGCACTTAGCCGCTGAAATTGAGAATCCAGCCCTCTGTTCCTCAGGCGTCCGGAGACTGCACTGGCACATTGGAATCCATGCTGGATTCTGTGTCTGCTCGCACCGAGAGGAGGCTCCCGAGGTCTGGGAAATGATCCATATATTTTCCAAAGATTCAGTGTGTTGACCGAGTCGAAGGCCTTTGCGAGATCGAAGAAGGCCATGTACAGAGGTTAATGCTGCTCCCTGCACTTTTCCTGGATTTGCCCCGTGCTGAAGGTCATGTCCATTGAGCCTCTTGGGAGGGGTGGGGGGGGGGGGGGGGGGGGCGGAGAAACTCTTCAGCTACTGGGAGGAGGCGGTTGAGGAGGATTCTCGCGATGACCCTTCCCGTGGCGGAGCGTAGGGAAATCCCTCGGTAATGTCCGCAGGTGGACCTGTTTCTTGAAGATGGTCACAATTAAGGTGTTTCTGAGATCGTCCAGCTTGCTCTCTTCCTTGCAGACAAGGGTGGTGAGATTGTGGATTCTTGTCATGACTGCCTCTCCGCTGCATTTTAATACTTCTGCGGGGATTCTATCTGCGCCAGAGGCCTTGTTGTTTTTCAGCGGTCAGATGGCTTTTCCGACCTCACGGCGAGCTGGGGTTGGGCTGAGGTGGTGGCGGGTAGCGTGTTGCGGGAGGGTGTCGAGCGCACTTGCATCGAAGGCTGTGTGTTGGTTGAGGAGGTCCTCGTAGTGCTGTCTCCAGCGGGCATTGGCTGCCTCTCTGTATAATGTCGTTGTGAAGGAATCTTTAGGGAAGAGCGACGATAACATGATAGAATTTTACATGATGTTTAAAAGTGACGCCGTTCAATCTGAAACGAGGGTGTTGACTGTAAACAGAGGAAACTTTGTGGGACAAGTTGACTGGGGGAGGTTGGGAAAGATCAGGTGGTAGACAGACAATGGACAGCGTTAAAACATTTAATACATTGATTACAGCAAATATACATTCCTATAAGGTTCGAAAATGCAGTCGGAAAAGTGATCAAGCCGTGACTGACATGAGAAGTTAAGGGTTCTGTCAGACAAAAGGAAGATGTGTATAAAGTTGCCAAGAAAGTAGCAAGTCTGAAGATTGGGAGCATTTTAAAATTCAGCAAATGAAAACCAAGAAATTGATAAAGAATGAGAAAATAGAAGATGGAATTAAACTAACGAGAAACAGACTGTCAAAGCTGTTGGTTTGTAAAAGGAAAGACAAGTGTGTGCTGATTACAGGCAGAGCATTTCTAATGGGTAATAAGGAAATGGCCGGGAATCTCCGGAAACACTTTGGGCCATGATTTAACCACAGCGTTGTGCTTGATGCGGATCAGGGCGCACCGGCTGAATAGAGGGAAAGGCCAAAATCCAGATTCGCGACCATTTTGCAATTCACCCGACCTGGTCTCGATGGCGAGTTCCGGACCTTGCCCAAACATGGCGAGCATATCGTTAACCCTCCATCGGCATTCATTTCAATCGCGTTAGCGAGATTGAAGTCAAATGCAGCGGCCTCCGCGAATTACCCAACTCGCCAGCGATAAATCACACGCCCGTTGTTTAGTACCCCTTTTCAAAAACATGAAGCTGGCGCTGAGGGGCCTGAGGGGCTCCCTCTTGTTAGTGCCGAGAAGCTGAGGCGGCAGTCTGGCCAATCAGACGGCAAGGGAGCCGGGCAGTCTGGCCAATCAGACGGCAAGGTAGCCGGGGAGTCTGGCCAATCAGACGGCAAGGTAGCCGGGGAGTCTGGCCAATCAGACGGCAAGGGAGCCGGGGGTGGTCTGGCCAATCAGACGGCAAGGGAGCCGGGGGTGGTCTGGCCAATCAGACGGCAAGGTAGCCGGAGAGTCTAGCCAATCAGACGGCAAGGGAGCCGGGGGGGGGGGGGGGGGGGGGGTCTGGCCAATCAGACGGCAAGGGAGCCGGGGAGTCTGGCCAATCAGACGGCAAGGGAGCTGGGGGTGGTCTGGCCAATCAGACGGCAAGGTAGCCGGGGAGTCTGGCGAATCAGACGGCAAGGTAGCCGGGGAGTCTGGCCAATCAGACAGCAAGGGAGCCGGGCTGTCTGGCCAATCAGACGGCAAGGGAGCCGGGCAGTCTGGCCAATCAGACGGCAAGGGAGCCGGGCAGTCTGGCCAATCAGACGGCAAGGGAGCCGGGGAGTCTGGCCAATCAGACGGCAAGGGAGCCGGGGAGTCTGGCCAATCAGACGGCAAGGGAGCCGGGGGGGGGGGGGGGGGGGGGGGGGGTCTGGCCAATCAGACGGCAAGGTAGCCGGGGGGTCTGGCCAATCAGACGGCAAGGTAGCCGGGGGGTCTGGCCAATCAGACGGCAAGGGAGCCGGGCAGTCTGGCCAATCAGACGGCAAGGTAGCCGGGGAGTCTGGCCAATCAGACGGCAAGGGAGCCGGGGGGGGGGTCTGGCCAATCAGACGGCAAGGTAGCCGGGGAGTCTGGCCAATCAGACGGCAAGGGAGCCGGGGAGTCTGGCCAATCAGACGGCAAGGGAGCCGGGCAGTCTGGCCAATCAGACGGCAAGGTAGCCGGGGAGTCTGGCCAATCAGACGGCAAGGGAGCCGGGCAGTCTGGCCAATCAGACGGCAAGGGAGCCGGGCAGTCTGGCCAATCAGACGGCAAGGGAGCCGGTGATGGCGAGAAGTTTGTGGGGTTCACTTTTGGCACAAAGTGCCGTTAAATACGGTCTGCGATTTCGCCAACGTGGGCGTGAAGAAACACCCCGCCAATCGCAACCAAAATGACACTTAGAAATGTTACCGTTAAATCCCGCCCTTTGTGTCTGTTTTCACAAGAAACATCCCTGAAATACTGGGAAGCCGGGAGCGAGTGAGATTGAGGATCCGGAAGAAGTGAGTGCTCGTGAAGAAGTAGTGCTGGAGAAATTACTGAGGCTGAAAGTCGGTAATTCCCCCGGATCTGATGCTCCACATTGCCGAGTGTTGAACAAGGAGACTGTGGAAATTCTGGATATCTTGGTGGTCATCTTTCAAAATTCGATGTATTCTTGAATGGTTGCTGCAGATAGCAAATGTAACCCCACTGTTTAAGAAATGAGGGAGAGAGAAAACAGGTGTAGGTGCACCCACTGTGCTGTTAGGGAGGGAGTGCCAGGATTTTGACCCAGTGACAGTGAAGGAACGGCCGATATATTTCCAAGGCAGGACGGTGAGTGGCTTGGAGGGGATCCTCCAGGTGGTCCTTTGTCTAACCCAGGGGTGGGCAAACTTTTCCGTGTAAGGGCCACATTCAGAAATTCACAATTCACAAAGGGCCGCATAGTATATTAAGTAAAATAATTACTTCACCCGGTTATGATTCTGGGCGCCTCATATAGAACATAGAACAGTACAGCACAGAACAGGCCCTTCGGCCCTCGACGTTGTGCCGAGCAATGATCACCCTACTCAAGTCAACGTATCCACCCTATACCAGTAAGTAACCCAACAGCCCCCCCAAATTAACCTTAAAAAAAAATTTTTTTTAAACATTTTTTTTTTTTAATGACTTGGTGGGCCGCAGAAATACCTTTGACGGGCCGTAGTTTGCCCACCCCTGGTCTAACCGTTCTGCTATTGCATCCTTTACAATGGTAATGCCATTGAATGTCATGGGGAAATGATTAGGTTATCTCTTGTAGGAGATGTTTTATTGCCTGGCAGTTGTGTGGCGCGAATGTTACTTGCCACTTATCAACACGAGCTGTTCCAAACCCATGATCCCTACCAGCTAGAGGGATGAGGGCAGCAGGTACAGAGGAACACCCCCACCCCCAAGTGCCCTCCAAGCCAAGGTGCATTCTGACTGGGGCAAAATACTGGAACTCCCTCCCTAACAGCACGGTATGTGTACCTACACCACATGGACTGCAACGATTTAAAACGGCCCCTCACCACCACCTTCTCACGTAACCTGTGCAACAGCACTTTAGATTTTCCTGCCTCCAGTCCATGTGTGACGAGGGATGAGAGAAAGCTGCAGATGATTGGTTGCAGTCCTGCCCTCTATTCTATTGGTTGTAATTGGCTCCAATGATCTGATTGATTGATACCCACATTGCCACTGGAAAAAGGGTAGAAGATTAGCCATGATTTTGTTGTATGGTGGTGAGGGGTGGAATGTTTAAGGGGTTAATCAAGCGGGGCTGCTTTGTTCTGGATGGTGTCGAGATTCTTGAGTGTTGTTGGAGCTGCGCTCATCCAGGCAAGTGGAGAGTATTCCATCACACTCCTAACTTGTGCCTTGTAGATGGTGGACAGGCTTTGGGGAGCCAAATACAAACAAGCTGATACACGGATTGAGAAAGCTGAAAAAGACCATTCGGCCCATCGCCTCCGATCCGACGCTCAATGTAATCCTGTCTGATCTGACAGTTGACAGTCGATCTGAATGAAGGATACATTTCCCATCCCAATCCTGCTCCCTCTCCACCAAAGGTGCTGGAATTGAAGTGCAGCAAAATCCCTCACTTGTGGCAAATGAAGGCCAGAGGAACGGGAACAGTTCAATGGAACCTCTCGGCCCGTGGTTTTAAATAGCTGTTGTTAATCATTTCCATATCATAGTAAACAATAGACACACATTTCAGTTAGTATTATTACAAAGGGAATGTCTTGGCATCATGCCTGGTAATTTAAGGTTTTATAAAGTCTCATGTTTTAATGAACAAAGTCAGGTGAATTTCCTTTCTAATAAGCCCGATCGCACCTCCTTCTCAAGTCACTCCCCACAGTACCTTTTCAATTGGAGGTCGTTTTAAGTTCTGGTCATTTGGACAGATGATGGAACATGCTCCTCGCAAAGCTGCCCAACGTATTTGATTTTATCGAGATGTTTCTGTTTTAGCAGCGTTAAGGGATATGGGGATAGAGCGGGAAGGCGGAGCTGAGGAAGAAGATTAGGCACGATCTTTTTCAATGGCAGAGCAGGCTCGAGTTGCTGAATGGCTTACTCCTCGCGCTATTTCTCAAGCTCTTCTTTTGAGCTTCTACTTGTACACGTTATACCTGAATTCCTGTAATATATATCCAGAATTATTGATTGCCGGCTTTGTGACTGAGGTGGTATTGCAGGAAGGTTTACAAAACTTGCCACCAGTACCTTCCGGCAACTGAAGTATTGTGTAGAGCTCAGAACATCCATTTGCTGTTTAGGATCCTCAGAATATCCTTCATAGAGACCGGAATCTTTTCAATATCTGGAGCATTCGGCATAAGAAATCTTCTGTTCGTGTCACCCAGGTGTTTGCTGATTCTGTCATCGGCAACGCGTAATGAACCCCCAGGTGTTCACAGAATAATGATAATCTTTATTGTCACAAGTCAGTTTACATTAACACTGCAGTGAAGCTACTGTGAAAATCCCCTCGTCGCCACATTCCGACGCCTGTTCGGGGACACAGAGAGAGAATTCAGAATGTCCAATTCACCCAACAGCACGTCTTTCGGGACTTGTGGGAGGAAACCGGAGCGCCCGGAGGAAACCCACGCAGACGCGGGGAGAACGTGCAGACTCCGCACAGACAGTGACCCAAGCCGGGAATCAAATCCGGGTCCCTGGTGCTGTGAAGCAACAGTGCTAACCACTGTGCTACCGTGCTGCCCATAAGGGTTTCAGTCACAAATGTAGAAATACGCAAATGTACAGATGCACATGTGTACACATCACCACATGTACAGATGCACACATGTCCATATACACAGATGTACAGACGCACACATACACAGATATACAGACACACACGTGCACAGATATACAGACACAAGGATGTACACATACATGCATGTACAGATGCACACATGTACAGATAAAACAGAATGTAGTAAGTATTTTCAGACTAGTAAATTGTATCTGATGCCCTGTTTCACCCTGTCTGTTTTCTGTCGCATGGTTGATTGTTACCCTAAGCCGTGCTCATTCTGGACAGCACCAAAATCTGAGAGTTGTCGTCTTGTGGTCAAGTATTCTGCTGAGATTGGAAACCGGGAACAGCTTCCTCCTGCTAAACACATGTGGTATAAGAGTGCAGCCCTATCATTAGGTCCACGTTTACTCTCTCATTATAAGTGTGTCTTTAATCACTGAATACAGTAGTATCTTGTTTCCTGCATTCATAAAAATTCCAAAATTGAGCAGTTTTTCCACAATTAGGTTTGGGAAAATTAACTGCAGCTAACTTTGTGTGTGGGATCAATCAGTTCGAACTATCCGTACTAATAGGTTAATTAACTCCAATGTTATTGTTTCCCCGAGTTAGGTGGAAACCACAATTGCTGAGAAGGGAGGTGCAATTTGAAATTGTGCTGCGTGTTATTTGTGGTGCATTGGCAAACAATCCCAGTTCAAACCTCCGCATTTTAACAAAGTAGTTAACCCATAAATCTGCTGGAAAAGGAATTTCTTGGATATTGTGTCTGGAATATCTGAATTTCTGAGTTTTAACAGTCCCTTAGTTGTACATCACAGTGTGAGGTAAATATCATTCGGCCCATCGAGTCTGAACCGGCCCTTGGAAAGAGCAGCTCCCGAAGCACACGTCTCCACCCTATCCCCGTAACCCAACCTAACCTTTTTTTCACTAAGGAGCAATTTTTAAATAATAATTAATAATAATAATCGCTTACTGTCACTAGTAGGCTTCAATGATGTTACTGTGAAACGCCCCTTGTCGCCACATCCCGGCACCTGTTCGGGGAGGCCGGTATGGGAATTGAACCCGCGCTGCTGGCATTGTTCTGCATTACAAGCCAGCTCTTTAGCCCACTGTGCTAAACCAGCCCCAGATGACAATGGCCAATCCACCTAACCCGCACATCTTTGGACTGTGGGAGGAAACCGGAGCACCCGGAGGAAACCCACGCAGACACGGGGAGGACGTGCAGACTCCGCAGACAGTGACCCAAGCCGGGAATGGAACCTGGGACCCTGGAGCTGTGAGGCAGCAGTGCTAACCACTGTGCCCCCATGCCACCCCCTGTAACAGTTAGTTGTGCTCAGTTGCTTTGTTACTTTGTTTTCAGGTTCTGGGCCAGTTTTTGAGACGTATATCTTATTGTTGGTTAAAAGGGGGGCATGCTATTTAGGAAGCTTCTGTTTCCACTCGCACTATCACAGTACACAAGCTGGCTCATGTGATAAAAATTCACTTGAATAGTCACGGGTCTGCTTATTAAATGGGAACGGTGAAAATATGTTGATATATCTTTTGATTTCAAAGTATTGAAGTCCCATAGGATTTGTCTCAAGCCAAATCTTACATTTAGGAAAAGTCTCTTTGTAAAAGTCGGTAGATCGCAACATTTGCAAGAAGCAGATACATTGCACAGCGTTTGAGTTGAGGAGATTGGCTCGCCTGTAATTCTGCACAGTTCCTGTGGACACAGACCAATTGGCAGCACTGCCTCTATTTTTATGTCGTGTCAGACTAAAAATACAATCATGTTTCCCAGAAAAGTAATCTTTTGAGAGTGGGCTGCTGAAGGAAGCCATTTGAAGTGATTTCATGTTCTCGATGTTGAGCTGGAGAGAGGTGTAAAACCCACATACGGTATCCATGGTCCAAAATGACGTGGAGAGTCAAATCCCCATGTTTCTGCTAACACAGCAGAGCCCAGTGTCCCATCAATTTACAACAAGAGCCGTGGATACCTAAGAGAATCAACCGGAAAAATAAATAAGACCTCCGAATAACTAGATCATGTGAAGGTGTAGACTGAGCTGAGGAGATAACGCACGGGACGGTATGGTTCCTGGGGTCAGGATTGATGGGTGGACCCAGGCAGGTTTGAACACTGGGCTGAAAAGATAGATGTTTACTGTGGAGTTATACTTGATTATCTTTGAAGACTGGTGAGTTTTTCAGAAGAATCTGCCTTTCGATTAAGTGCATAGCTTTTATATTCGTTCATAGGGTGTCGGCATCGCTAGCTGGGACAGCATTTATTGCACGTCCCTCAGTGCCTTTGAACTGAGTGGCTTACGGGGCCACTTCAGAGGGTGTTTAAGAGTCAACCACATTGCTGTGGATCTGGAGTCACATGTAGGCCAGACGGGGAAGGACGGCAGATTAAGTGGATGAGTCGATGGTCGATCGATCATAAATTCTCTGTGAATTTGATAAGCCACGTGGTCATTCCATGTTCCGTACTTATTTTTCATGTGATACCAGCCCATCGCAGTCTGGCATTCAAAAGGTAAACAATTCAATATTCGAAGTACAATGTTCACCTAACGGATTAAAAATAGTTTGAAACATTTTGAACCCAGGATATATTGATTTAGGGCAAAGCAAGTCACGACAGCTATCATTCGACACCTTCCTTTTACTAGTAGTTAATTGAGTACGTCCAAAAATTAAAAGGGGCGCTTTTTCATAATAGTGCAAACGCGGACAATGAAAGTGAAATTTGTTGGGGAGGCAGCCGCGGGTTGGAGGGCTCCCGTTCGGGAACGGCATTGTCAGGGGTTAACGCCCGGTCCGAGGGGCAGCAAAGGCAGTAAAAGTCGGGGGAAAGCACAGGGAAGGGAAATGTCGAGGATCAGTAAAAAAAGCAGCTGAAAGTCTGTCGGGGAGTGTCAAGGTCACCGCGGGGTCAGTAAAGAAAATGGAGGCTGGAGCACCAGGGGAGGCCGCATTGCTTACGGCTGAAGAAATAACTAAGGTGATGGCCGTGGAATACAAAAGGCAGTTCACAAAACACATGGAGGCAATGAGGAAGGAGATGAGGGAGGTTTTGAGTGTGCTGGTGGAGGAGGCGATTTCCCCGGTGAGGACGGCGGTGGCGAGTGCAGTGGCGGAGGTGCGGGAGCAAGGGGAGGCGCTGAAGGAAGTGGAAGAGACATTATTGCAGCACAGTGATCAACTTACCTCGATGGGGAAGGAGCTGCGGAAGGTGATAGAGACCAACAAGGGTCCGCGAGGAAAAATGGAAGACCTGGAAAACAGATCCAGGCGACAGAATTTGAGGATTATGGGGCTGCCCAAAGGGGTGGAAGGACCGAGGCCGACGGAGTATTTTGCCGCGATGTTGGCAAAACTATTGGGGGAGGGGGAGGGTCCCTCCCGATATGAACTGGATCGGGCTCATCGGTCGTGGAGGCCTGGACCAAAGGCGAGTGAGCCGCCAAGGGTAGTGACTCTGTGCTTCCGTAGGTACAGTGTGAAGGAGAAGGTCCTGTGCTGGGCCAAGCAGAAGCGGGTGGTGCAGTGGGCTGGAGCTGGTATACATGTATACCAGGACTTTACGGTGGAGCTGGTGAGGAGGCGGGTTGCTTTCAACCGGGTGAAGAGGGCACTGTACATTAGCAAGGTGCAGTGCGGCATTGTATATCCAGCGAAGCTGAGGGTGACCTACAAGTTCAAGGACTTTTATTTTGGGACGGTGGAAGCAGCGGAGGAGTTTGCGAAGGCAGAAGGACTGTGGCAGAATTGAGAAATGGTCATGTACCGATGTAGCCTCATGACTGTATTTTTTCTTTTTTGTTTCACTGCGTGCGGTGTATGGGCTATAGGAGCCAACGTATATATTTGGACAAGGGAAGAAATGGGACTTTCAGTTGTAATGAGGGTTCTTTGGGGTGTGGGTGTGTATGCGGGGTTGGTGTGCTAAAGGGGATTTCTGGGTTTTCCTGCGGCTGGGCAAGGGGAAAAAGAGACCCGGGCGGGGGCCTCCACGCTGGCCGGTTTAAGCCGGCCAGTGAACGGGGTGAGGTGGGGTGTGGGGGGCTGCGGCCATCGGAGCCTGGCTGAACAGGGTCCGAGGGGTCTAGCCGGGGTGGAAAGTTGGGGGGGGGGGGGGGAGGAACAGAGGTTGGGGGGAGGAGTTTTACAAGGGGAAGTTGGGGGGGGGGGGGGGTGTTTACAACTCTTGGGTGTCATTTACGGTCTTCTTTCAGAGGTTGGATGGCATTGAGTGCCGTCGGGGGGGGGGGGGGGGGGGGGGGTGCTCTATAGGTTAATGGTGACCATGGGCAATTCCGGACTCCCTCCTCTTTTTCTCCTTTGTTTTTTTCCCACCGTGGGGGGGGGTTTGTTTTATTTGATGCAGATATTGACTGGTGGGCCGTTGGTTGGGGTGGCGGGAGGATGGGATCGTTGTTGATGTTGAGGGTACTGACTTTGTATCTGTTACCGTTTACTGCTTGTTGGGGGAGTGTTCATTCTGAAGGAAAATGTGAAAATGGAGAATACAAAATATTTTTTTTTAAAAGAAAGTGAAATTTGTTTCTTAGTAAATGTTTTCCTCAGATGGAAAGAGAGTGGTCCGAAAACCTTCATTGATAATATATGAAATGGTTTGTGTTTATTTACAATTTATTTAGATAGAACATTCCCTTCACGAGCGAGCCCATCAATGACAGCATCTTTTTGAAGGGATTGATATCTTTGGTAACACTTATGCAATCATCATTGCCTGTAACCCATAGCAGGCAATCAGCCCAGTCCCAGGAAGTCATGAATATTTTAGTTTCCAGTGAAGCCGGTTGCCATTAACAGGAAATGATGGAGATATAACCAGCAGTTGATCTGCCAGACATATGTCTTCATTTGTGGTCAGCAGCTCCTCCGAGATCATGAAGTGCACCGGAGCGCACAGCTCCCTTTCCAGCCCCAATACTTCCATCAGAAGTGCCTCGTGGATTTGCCGTAAATATTTATGAAGAATTGGTAAACGCGGCTAATTCCAGAGGCTGGAGGAGATGGCACTGGACGGTGTGCAGAGGAGATTCACTAGGTTAATCCCAGAGCTGAAGGGGTTGGATTATGAGGAGAGGTTGAGTAGACTGGGACTGTACTCGTTGGAATTTGGAAGGATGAGGGGGGATCTTATAGAAACATTTAAAATTATGAAGGGAATAGATAGGATAGATGCGGGCAGGTTGTTTCCACTGGCGGGTGAAAGCAGAACTATGGGGCATAGCCTCAAAATAAGGGGAAGTAGATTTAGGACTGAGTTTAGGAGGAACTTCTTCACCCAAAGGGTTGTGAATCTATGGAATTCCTTGCCCAGTGAAGCAGTTGAGGCTCCTTCATTACATGTTTTTAAGGTAAAGATAGATAGTTTTTTGAAGAATAAAGGGATTAAGGGTTATGGTGTTCGGGCCGGAAAGTGGAGCTGAGTCCACAAAAGATCAGCCATGATCTCATTGAATGGCGGAGCAGGCTCGAGGGGCCAGATGGCCGACTCCTGCTCCTAGTTCTTATGTTCATATGATCGTGAAGTTTGCAGTTGGTTATTGGGGGGGGGGGGGGGGGTTCAGCCATCACCCCCCCCCCCCCCCCCCCCGGCCGTTGACACTCATTGGGCCACACTCCTAGGTGTAACAATACACACAACGGTGAGCTATTAAGAAGAGGCACCACATGGAACCATACTGCACCATGAGTCACACCCTCGGGGGGGGGGGGGGGGGGGGGGGGGGGGGGGGGGGGGGGGGTGGGGAGGTTGGCAAATTGGGGAAAGGGATAGGCCGTTTGAAACTTTGGGGTTAAATATCCTCTCGCGGCCGTGGAAGCAGAAATGAAAACAGACATTGGGTGATGCAGCTGTCAAGAGCCAGTCCCCCCCCCCCGGCCCCCAGACTGTTCGGGATGTGCCTGAGGTTGATTTCTGCCAGTGTTGTTTGGTTTTCATCACCGTTCCTGACGGTTTAAAGCCTCCCGTGCGAGCGTTTCACGTCGGGGTGTGACTGGTACACTGACTGCTCTGTTGGCAGTAACGCCTGTCATAGTCCAGCAGAACCGAAGGTCATGGGGCGACTTTCCATGGCCCTTTCCACAATATATCAGGGTGATGGATTTGAAGCAGAGTGTGCAAGAGCGAAGAGAGGTGGGGGAGGTAGTTAAAACAACTGGGTCGCAAGTTAATTACTTTGTCCTGCCAGGGTTGAATGGTCACGTTACTCACGTGAACATTGCAAGTTCCATCTCCTTCGATTCTCTAAATAAAGTATAAGTTTGTTGATTTGAAGGGGATGATGATTGTAGACTGGATGGTACAGACCAAAGGAATTCCATTCACAGATTCACTGTAAAAACCAGGATATTTTGCAGCCAGCAAATAGTCCAACCGTGGGCATTTCAACTTTTATTTAGTTAGCTGAGAATGAAACTATTGCTCTCGCCTGCTGGTATGGGATTACACTTGAACAAAATGCTCTGTAAGAGGACACTGGCTGTTGTTGGACACAAACATGTTTTGACAAAATTCACAAGCATTTTGCAATTTGAGTAACAACGTTTTCATCATTTCCTAACTATGCTGCATTTTTAAAAGGGCTTTGGTGAAGTTCATTGCTTGTAATAGTACACGACGGAAGATTTTTTTTCCCTTTCAAAACAAATGCAGTAAAAGGCAGTGGGCGGGATTCTTCGTTGCCCGATGCCGGAATCGACTCTGACGTTGAAATCGGGGCCGGGGCCGGTTTGACGCTGGTCAGCCATGCTCCACCCCCTCGGTAGTGGCGTCATCGGAAGGCCCTGCCGCGATGCTCCACCCCCCCCCCCCCCCCCCCCCCCGATGGGCCGCGTTCCCGATCACACGGCTGACGTGTGGTCTGCGAGGTCGGGGACACGGCGTGGCGGCGGCGGACTGTGTCCAGCGCTGCCACACTCGGCCGGGATCGGTGCTGCAGGCTGGGGGGGGGGGGGGGGGGGGGGGGGCTTCTGTGAGGGCTGGGGGGGGCGGGGGGGGGTGAGCTGGGGGATCACGGATGGCAGGTCAGGTCCGCTGCAGGTCGTTGCCGTGCGCAAGCGCGGCCTGGGACCCAGCCATTCTCCTGCCCCTTTCGGCGCGGGAGCCGGGAGTTTCGTCCTCCGCCGCGTCTAGCCCCTCACCGGTCCCGGAATGTTGAGAATTGGTGTAGACAAAATTCCGGCATATTAAGCAATGAGGAAGGTAAATGGTAAATTGACATTTATTGCAGGGGTTTGGAGTGCAGGAGTAAAGAAGACTTGCTGTAATTGTACAGGGTTTTGGTGAGATCACACCTGGAACACTCTGCAGTTTTGGGTTCTCTGAGGAAGGATACACTTGCAGTTGAGGATGTTCAGTAAAGGTTCAGTGGATTGGTCTCTGGGGCCATTGAGCAGAATGGATCGATACTCTCTGGCGTTTCGAAGAATGAGAGGTGATCTCATTGTAATTTATAATTTAGAAGTGTAAGAGGCGACGTGATTGAAACACATAAGACCCTGAGGGGTATTGACAGGGTGGATGTGGAGAGGATGTTTCCTCCTGTGGGAGAATCTCCAACTAGGGGTCACTGTTTAAGACGGAGATGAGAGGAAATGCTTTTGTGTCAGGGCAGCGGGTCTCTGGAACTCTCTTCAAAAGGCCATGGAAGCAGAATGTTTATCGAGCAAAGCTAGATTGATTCTTGATTTGCAAAGAGGGGGGTGAAAGGTTCTTGGGGGTAGGCAGGAATGTGGGATAGAGGTTGCAATCTGATCAGTGACGATCTTAGGATCAGGCATGAAGGTAGAATTGAAGTTGAAGATCAGCCATGACCTTACTGAATGGTGGAGGAGACTGAGGGGCTGAATGGGCTATTCCCGCTTCTTCACTTATGATCTCGTGACATGTCCTTAAGTAATGCCTTTGAACACCCAGAAACACCAACGGCCCTGAAAATGGGATCACTGTCATTTCAGACGGGGCAACCTAATGGAAGTTTACAAGGTTATGAGGGGCGTGGACAGAGTGGATAGTCAGAGGCTTTTTTTCCCAGCGTGGAAGAGTCAATTACTAGGGGGCATAGGTTTAAGGTGCGAGGGGCAAGGTTTAGAGGAGATGTACGAGGCAGGTTTTTTTACACAGAGGGTAGTGGGAGCCTGGAACTCGCTGCCGGAGGAGGTGGTGGAAGCAGGGACGATAGTGATGTTTAAGGGGCATCTTGACAAATACATGAATAGATGGGAATAGAGGGATACGGACCCAGGAAGTGCAGAACAATAGTTTAGACAGGCATCATGCTGGGCGCAGGCTTGGAGGGCCGAAGGGCCTGTTCCTGTGCTGTACTTTGTTCTCTTTGTACCAATTACTGTCCAACTGATGAACTCTTCTTTATTCAATGTTAACAGATCACTAGTCAAAAATACAACCCAGTCTGTGTCCTAAAGCTCCTATGTGGCACCTTGTGATGTTTTAATACTTTAAAGCTGCTCTTTATAAATGCAAGTTGTTAACAGTTTGTTCATAAATTGGGATATTCCGCACTCTGACTGCCAGTCCTCAATGACATGAGCATTTGAAAGCCCCTTGATGATCATGCTCCCCAACCCCTAAATTCCTGGCTTCCGTGGTCCAGCGCCCACACACCCTGACAAGGGGCCATGCTGCTGAACTTGCCGACTGCACGGTGAAGTATAAACAACTTGTGTGCACAGGACCGTTTTACATTTCACTGCTAATATTCTTTAAAGCAACTGCTGGAACGCAGAGCTGCTGTGTTTCAGAGAGTCACTCGGTGAACACAGCCAAAAGCAAACTTGATCGAGTTTCACCTCGCAGAGCTGCATTCTGTCACGATAACTTACAAAATTGTAACATGAAGGAGGTTAAGAAGTTTACTAATGGCAGGTACAGTGTAAAATATATTGCTGTGTCTGCTGTCAAACACATGGCAAGGCAGGCTGTAGACAGAGAGAGTGTGTCTGGAGATAGCCACACAAAGATAAACCACGAATTGTCCAAACGTCTGAAGCCCAGCAAGCTCATTCTATTTAGACAGAAAAGAGTTTTGACAGTTATGCGGCCAACGATTAGACATTCTGTTAATCTAGACTATTTTGGTAGAGTCACAGAGTGTAAAGAAATCATCACCATTGAAAGTTGCTCCATCGTTACTGTAAGAGAGCAGGCTTTGTGTTCCGGAACAATCTTACAATAAGAAGGTCAGTGATTCCCTTCAGCTTCACAGGATATGTGAGTTGAACCTCACGATCAAGTCTTTGTTTGGAACTCCACCCTCCCCCGCTCAAACCCCCACTGCCCCTACCTCCCACACTGCAGCCCCCTCACTGTCCCTACCTCCCTCACTGCAGCCCCCTCACTGTCCATACCTCCCTCACTGCAGCCCCCCCACACTGTCCCTACCTCCCTCACTGCAGCCCCCACTCACTGTCCCTCCCTCAGTGCAGCCCCCCCTCACTGTCCCTACCTCCCTCACTGCAGCCCCCCCTCACTGTCCCTACCTCCCTCACTGCAGCCCCCCCTCACTGTCCCAACCTCCCTCACTGCAGCCCCCCCCCTCACTGTCCCTCCCTCCCTCAGTGCAGCCCCCCTCACTGTCCCTGCCTCCCTCACTGCAGCCCCCCTCACTGTCCCTCCCTCCCTCAGTGCAGCCCCCCCTCACTGTCCCTACCTCCCTCAGTGCAGCCCCCCTCCCTGTCCCTACCTCCCTCAGTGCAGCCCCCCTCCCTGTACCTACCTCCCTCACTGCAGCCCCCCCCTCACTGTCCCTACCTCCCTCACAGCAGCCCCCCCTCACTGTCCCTACCTCCCTCAGTGCAGCCCCCCTCACAGTCCCTACCTCCCTCACTGCAGCCCCCCTCACTGTCCCTCCCTCACTGCAGCCCCCCCCCCCACTGTCCCTGCCTCCCTCACAGCAGCCCCCCCCCCACTGTCCCTACCTCCCTCAGTGCAGCCCCCCCCCCCCACAGTCCCTACCTCCCTCACTGCAGCCCCCCCTCACTGTCCCTGCCTCCCTCACTGCAGCCCCCCTCACAGTCCCTACCTCCCTCACTGCAGCCCCCCCTCACTGTCCCTACCTCCCTCAGTGCAGCCCCCCCCCTCACTGTCCCTACCTCCCTCACTGCAGACCCCCCCCACTGTCCCTACCTCCCTCACTGCAGCCCCCCCTCACTGTCCCTACCTCCCTCACTGCAGCCCCCCCTCACTGTCCCTACCTCCCTCACTGCAGCCCCCCCCTCTCACTGTCCCTACTTCCCTCACTGCAGCCCCCCCTCACTGTCCCTACCTCCCTCAGTGCAGCCCCCCCCCACTGTCCCTACCTCCCTCAGTGCAGCCCCCCCTCACTGTCCCTACCTCCCTCAGTGCAGCCCCCCCTCACTGTCCCTCCCTCCCTCAGTGCAGCCCCCCCTCACTGTCCCTACCTCCCTCAGTGCAGCCCCCCCCCCACTGTCCCTACCTCCCTCACTGCAGCCCCCCCTCACTGTCCCTCCCTCCCTCAGTGCAGCCCCCCCCCTCACTGTCCCTCCCTCCCTCAGTGCAGCCCCCCTCACTGTCCCTACCTCTCTCACTGCAGCCCCCCCTCACTGTCCCTACCTCCCTCAGTGCAGCCCCCCCTCACTGTCCCTCCCTCCCTCAGTGCAGCCCCCCTCACTGTCCCTACCTCCCTCACTGCAGCCCCCCCCTCACTGTCCCTCCCTCCCTCAGTGCAGCCCCCCCTCACTGTCCCTACCTCCCTCACTGCAGCCCCCCCCCTCACTGTCCCTACCTCCCTCAGTGCAGCCCCCCCTCACTGTCCCTACCTCCCTCAGTGCAGCCCCCCCTCACTGTCCCTACCTCCCTCAGTGCAGCCCCCCCCCCCTCGCTGTCCCTACCTCCCTCAGTGCAGCCCCTCCTCACTGTCCCTACCTCCCTCAGTGCAGCCCCCCCTCACTGTCCCTCCCTCCCTCACTGCAGCCCCCCCTCACTGTCCCTCCCTCCCTCACTGCAGCCCCCCCTCACTGTCCCTACCTCCCTCACTGCAGCCCCCCCCTCACTGTCCCTACCTCCCTCAGTGCAGCCCCCCCCTCACTGTCCCTACCTCCCTCAGTGCAGCCCCCCCCCTCACTGTCCCTACCTCCCTCACTGCAGCCCCCCCTCACTGTCCCTCCCTCCCTCAGTGCAGCCCCCCCCACTGTCCCTACCTCCCTCACTGCAGCCCCCCCTCACTGTCCCTACCTTCCCCCCAACTCCCCCCTCACTGACCCCCCCCCCCCCCCCCCCCCCCCCCCCGTCCATTATTTAACTCTTACTTTCAGCCCTGTAGAAGAAAATGAAAATTAACTTTTTGTTCTCCCCCCCCCCCCCCTCTCGCCCTGCCCTTCCCCACCGCCATCCTCCAGTAGATCAATAAAGGCCTTTATTTGAGTGGTCTGGGGGTTGGGGGCCTAGGGGCTCACACGGAGGCCGTGAGGCCGAATCTAGTTCCTGGCCACGCAGCATCACTGAGACACGTTGATTTTTTTTTTGAGAAACGTACTGAGGGAAAGTGCTATTTCCTTACTAAAAAGGACCAGATGTCTGCTCCCAGAATGTTCCATCTGGACCTGGTCACACTGAGGATCATAGTTTCTGTATAAACTTAATATCCTTTTGATCTTTCCCTCAGCAATGAAGTCACAAGGACTGACTTAAAGAAGCTCCCAGTGCTGCCGACACAAGCTTTGAAGGAGCATCCGTCCCTCGCTTACTGGTAAGTCACAGACACTCCCTTTTACATGGCAACCACTTTATAATATAGTCCGCAATGTTTATTCAGTGCAGTCCTGTTAGCCAATATTAGCTGAAAAACACAAGTGTCTAATTATAAATTTAATATTTTAGTCCTTTACAAATGGCGAAAGTTAAAATAAGTTTGTAATAAGAGCTATCTAGATGAAGTGAGGCTGACTCTTATTTATTTGTCCATTGGTGCCATCAGCTTCCCAGAGGTTGACTGTGATGGATCTCCACCTCTGTCAGTCCCGTGCTGTCTTTATATATTCCACATAGTCAACGGCATCCAGTCCATTATATCCCTCGCCCATTTTCTCCTCTGCTTCCCTCTCCTGCACTTTCCGTCGATATTCCCCTCCAATCCACATCCCTGAGAACCATCGACTCAAATGCTTTGTATTTGTGTCGATAAAATATTTGTAAAGTATCTGTAAAAATATTTGTATCTATCTGTCGTTGAAACACCCTCCTGTATGTCCACATCTGGAATGTTTAACAATAGTCTCTTTGTTTATTGTCCAGGTCTCTTGAGGAATATAACATAGATGACAAAATGTAGCAACTCCGCATTCTTTTCCCAAGACCCAGGTTTCATTTATTTGATGTTGGCCGAGTAGTGGATGGTTTTGAGGGCAGCTATAATCTCCCAAGCGATATAGATGGATTGGTGGAGTGGGCGGTAAAGTGGCAGAAGGATTTTAACACAGAAAAGTGTGAGGTCATGCATTTAGGGAGTCAAACAGTTATAGCGAGTACAAGATAAATGGGAATTTGGTAAGATATGCAGAGGAAGTGAGAGATCCTGGTGTACAAGTACACAGGTCCCTAAAGGCAGCAGTTCAAGCAGACATGGTTGTGAATAAAGCATATGGGATGCACTCCTTCATTGGCAGAGGCATAGGGCGAAATTCTCCCAAAACGGGAGAAATCGTCAAACTGCCGTAAAACCCGGGCGGGTTTTACGGCATCGCGCCCCTTCCCGACGGGGGACCGATTCTGGTCCCCCGTCGGGGCTAGCAGCCCGACGTCGGAGGCTCCGACAAGTCGGGCTTAACGAAAATCGTTAAGCCCGCTTGTCGGACTTAGCGCCGGCTGACGCGTCATATGACGTCAGCCGCGCATGCGCAGGTGGGAAGACTCCAACCCGCGCATGCGCGGGTGACGTCATCGCGTTTTTGCGCGAAACCCGCGCAGGCGCGGTCCGGGTTGCCCCTCAGCCGCCCCGCGTATTGATACTGCGGGGCGGCGGAAGGACAAATAGTGCGCGGGCATCGGGCCCGCTGCCCGCGATCGGTGGGCACCGATCGCGGGCCCATGGCACCCTTGGCACGGCCGTGGTACTGCCGTGCCAATCGGTGCCATGGTTATTTTTTTCCAGGTAGTCACGACGTTTTTACGAACGGCAGGACCAGGTGTGTTTGCCGTTCGTAAAAAGGTCGTAAAGGGCTGGGACTTCGGCCCTTCTAACAGCTGTGAATCGCTGCCGGCCGTAAAAAAACGGCGGCAGCGATTCGTGTCGGGATTTCGGCGGGGGGGTGGGAGAATAGCGGGAGGGCGTCAAAAAAGTCGGGAAGGCCCTCCCGCTATTCTCCCACCCGTCGTGGGGGGCGGAGAATTTCGCCCATAGAATATAAAAGTAAGGATATAATGTTGTAATTGTATAACATACTGGTGAGTATTGTGTGCGGTTCTGGTTGCCACATTACAGGAAGGAGGTTATTGCTCTGGACAGAGTGCTGAGAAAGTTTACAAGAATGTGGCCAGGTCTGGAAAAGTGTAGCTACGGGGAGAGTTTGGATAGGTTGGGGTTATTTTCCTTGGAACAAGAAGGCAGAGGGGGGGCTTTATTGGGGTCTACAAAATTATGAGGGGAAGTGATAGAGTGGGCAGGATAAAATTGTTTACCTTGGCGGAGAATTCTAGAACCAGGGAACAGGTAAATGGCAGAAGGTGTAGAGGGTCATGGGGAAGGACTTTTTTTACGCAGAGGGTATCTGGAATTCGCTGCCCGAGCTGGTCGTGCAGGCTGACCCTCAAAACTCTGTTTAATAAGTACCTGGATCTGCACCTTAAGTGCTGTCAGCTTAAGGGCTATGGACCAGGTACAGGGAGGTGGGATTAGAAAGGGCTCCTGGGTGTCCTCAACCTGGCATGGACAAGATGGGCCGAAAGGCCTCCTGTGCTGTACCTTTTCTATGATTGTATGTTTATCACGTCCTTCATTCTGACAAAACTGGTCTTGACTCTCATACTTCTCCTACAAATCTCACAATCAGATCTCCCATTGTCTATGACCGTCTCCTGTTGTCTGTGAACATCTCCCATTGTCTGTGACAGTCTCTCATTGTCTGTGACAGTCTCCCATTGTCTGTGGCGGTCTCCCATTGTCTTTGACAGTCTCCCATTGTCTGTGACAGTATCTCATTGTCTGTGACGGTCTCCCATTGTCTGTGACAGTCTCCCATTGTCTGTGACGGTCTCCCATTGTCTGTGACGGTCTCCCATTGTCTGTGACGGTCTCCCATTGTCTGTGACAGTCTCCCATTGTCTGTGACGGTCTCCCATTGTCTGTGAACATCTTCCATTGTCTGTGACGGTCTCCCATTGTCTGTGACAGTCTCCCATTGTCTGTGAACATCTCCCATTGTCTGTGACGGTCTCCCATTGTCTGTGACAGTCTCCCATTGTCTGTGACAGTCTCCCATTGTCTGTGACAGTCTCCCATTGTCTGTGACAGTCTCCCATTGTCTGTGACAGTCTCCCATTGTCTGTGACAGTCTCCCATTGTCTGTGACGGTCTCCCATTGTCTGTGACAGTCTCCCATTGTCTGTGACAGTCTCCCATTGTCTGTGACGGTATCTCATTGTCTGTGACAGTCTCCCATTGTCTGTGATAGTCTCCCATTGTCTGTGACAGTCTCCCATTGTCTGTGACAGTCTCCCATTGTCTGTGACAGTCTCCCATTGTCTGTGACGGTATCTCATTGTCTGTGACAGTCTCCCATTGTCTGTGACAGTCTCCCATTGTCTGTGACAGTCTCCCATTGTCTGTGAACATCTTCCATTGTCTGTGACGGTCTCCCATTGTCTGTGACAGTCTCCCATTGTCTGTGACGGTCTCCCATTGTCTGTGACAGTCTCCCATTGTCTGTGACAGTCTCCCATTGTCTGTGACAGTCTCCCATTGTCTGTGACAGTCTCCCATTGTCTGTGACAGTCTCCCATTGTCTGTGACGGTCTCCCATTGTCTGTGAACATCTCCCATTGTCTGTGACAGTCTCCCATTGTCTGTGAACATCTCCCATTGTCTGTGAACATCTCCCATTGTCTGTGACAGTCTCCCATTGTCTGTGACAGTCTCCCATTGTCTGTGACAGTCTCCCATTGTCTGTGACGGTCTCCCATTGTCTGTGACGGTCTCCCATTGTCTGTGACAGTCTCCCATTGTCTGTGACAGTCTCCCATTGTCTGTGACGGTCTCCCATTGTCTGTGACGGTCTCCCATTGTCTGTGACGGTCTCCCATTGTCTGTGACGGTCTCCCATTGTCTGTGACAGTCTCCCATTGTCTGTGACAGTCTCCCATTGTCTGTGACAGTCTCCCATTGTCTGTGACAGTCTCCCATTGTCTGTGACAGTCTCCCATTGTCTGTGACAGTCTCCCATTGTCTGTGACGGTCTCCCATTGTCTGTGACGGTCTCCCATTGTCTGTGACAGTCTCCCATTGTCTGTGACGGTCTCTCATTGTCTGTGATGGTCTCCTGTTGTCTGTGACAGTCTCCCATTGTCTGTGACAGTCTCCCATTGACAGTCTTCCATTGTCTGTGGCAGCCTCGATTTTAAACATCACATCCCTCTGTGATCTAGCCTCCCCCTATCTCTGTAATCTCCTCCAGCCCAACAATGCCCTGAGATATCTGCATTCCTCTTGAGCATCGCCGGGTTTAATCACCATCGGCGGCCGTTCTTTTAAGAAGCTGTAGAGTTCCCTCTGTAAACCTCTCCCTCTCCCTCCTCTCATTCTTGCTTCAAGACGGTCTTTAAAGATTTACTATTGGCCCAGGCCAGTGGTCATCATCTGACCTAATATGTCCCCATGTGCTTCAGTGTCAAACTGTCTTTGATAATGAAGCTGCGAAGCTGCTTGGAATGGTTTACTATATTAACGGTGCGATATTAATGCAACAGCCACAGTGTAGGTGGGAAAGCAAAGTTAATGTTTCAGGTCAATGACTTACCATCAGAAGCAGATCTGAGTGAGGGCTGAAGGGAAGAGATCTTTCAGCAACTCCCATCAACTTGCTTCCAGTTTCTAGCTCTTGAGTCAGTTGCCTGTTAAAAAATAACGCAAGCCGGAACTTTCCAGTCGTTACAATTCAATTTTCCTGCCGGCAGCACAGCACAGCAAGCGGGTTTCCCTGCAGTGTGGGGTGGTCGCATTGGCAACACCGGGAAGATAGAATCCCGTGCCAGCGAATGTCGTGCCACCACCGAGAAACACACGGCTGGGTGAGCGGAGAATCCCGCCCTCAGATTGTTAGTTTGCATCCGTCTGTCATTATTCTTAAGCCCGGGTCGAGGTTTAGAGCCCGGGTCGAGGTTTAGAGCCCGGGTCGAGGTTTAGAGCCCGGGTCGAGGTTTAGAGCCCGGGTCGAGGTTTTGAGTGTAATATGGTAAAGGCGCCCGGAGGAATTCTCGGCATTGTAGAATGGACAGAATTGGAGTGAGATGAGCCAATTGGACGAGGAGATGTCAGGCGGTTATTGTTGAGTTTCAGATTGCTCAACTGCATTTCCATCAAACAGGAAAAGAGCTGGGATGTTATTCAGGCTGTTTCACGCCCGAGAAAACAGCCAGGGGTATTTCACACCCACGCAGTGTGAGCGAAGAAGAAGTCATTGAGTTAACGCTTGTTGTTAATGACCTGCCTGAATATTGGCCAGGGTCTTACACACACCACACATCACTCACTCACACACCACACACACACCACAGCACACCACACACACACACCACACACACACATCACTCACACACACCACACCACACATCACTCACTCACATACCACACACACACCACACCACACACACACTCACACACCACACACACACATCACTCACTCACACACCACACATCACTCACTCACATACCACACACACACCACACCACACACACACTCACACACCACACACACACATCACTCACTCACACACCACACCACACATCACTCACTCACATACCACACACACACCACACCACACACACACTCACACACCACACACACACATCACTCACACACACACACCACACACAGACACCACACACACACACACACCACACACACACACTCACACACACACACACACCACACTCACACACACACCACACACACACACCACACACACACCACACACAGACACCACACACACACCACAACACACACACACCACACTCACACTCACACACACAACACAACACACACACACACACACACCACACACAGACACCACACACACACCACAACACACACACACCACACACAGACACCACACACACACACCACAACACACACACACTCACACACACACACCACACACACACACCACACACACACACCACACATCACTCACTCACACACACACACACACCACACATCACTCACACACACACACACACACACCACACACAGACACCACACACACACCATACATCACTCACACACACACACCCCACACACCACACACACACACACCAAACCACACCATAAGCACATACATGCACACACATACACACCCATGCACGCACATGCACATCCGCTCACATACACCCGGGTGACAGGTTTCTCGGCAAAGCAGACAGCGAGCAACACAAATGGCCATTGACTTCGGTGGCACCAGAATCTCTGCCAAAAAGCCCACCACAGGGAGACAGAAAGTCCCAGTCCCGGCCATTATATCTCCTGAATATGTGGAAGTGGATCCAGAATCGTTAAGGTGCTGTCATGGCTGACAGAATAACCGGGGTGGGGTTTGGACAAATGGAGTGGGTGTAATGACCAGGAAAGCAAACCTTTCTGCCCACACCTCAGTGCAAGTATTGCAGCTTGGCGTGAGTGGCTTTTAGTTCACTCTTCAGAGCTCCAGAATGAAATGGGTTTGAGTAATTTCAAATCCTTATCCCAATGGACAGAGCTCGCTTCATTCTGCACGTTTGCCCCTAATTGAGCAATTTCTGTCAGCGTGGCCATAAACATAAGACAACTTAGGTACCGCCAGTTCCCTATGGTGCAGTATATAGTGTTCTTCTGAGGTTAGGATTAGGTCTATTCTCGGTTTAAGTTGTATTTTACATCAGACCCACTCCTGATGTGAGAATATGCAAACCTATCACCTCAGACAAATTTCAAGACCTCGGTTTCCCAGCCCCGCCAATCATCACATTACAGAAGCTCCCGCAATTTAAATCAATCCTTACTGAAGAGATTGCTTTTCAATGCAGTCTAAAAGCAGTGAATGTCGCCAGGGTCCCTCAGCACATCTGATCATTATCCCCCACCATGGTTCCTTGATTGCCCTTTTTAACTTGAATTGTCTCCGTTTTCCCTGCTCCATCCCTGTGACACTTTGCCTCCCTCCGGAGCAAACCCCAGCAGGAAATACATTGAGCAAGTAACACAGGAACAGGCCATTCGGGCCACCCAGCCCATATTGGGTGTTTATGCTGCGCTCAACTCTCCGCCCGTCCTTCATGATCCAATTCTTTTCGGCGGAACCCTCTACTCCTTTCTCCCTCTTGTGTTAATCCAGCCTCCCGTTAAATGCAGCCTCAGCCACTCCCTGCGGCCGCCGCTCCCGCACTCTCACCGCCCACTGGAGGTTTCTCCTCCATTTCCCTTTGGATTTTGGACTCTGGAAAGAAAGCTGTTTGTGAGGAACCATCTGTGGCAAAATTGGTTTTTGAATCCGAATTCACTTGTTACCGAGGGCGCAGGAGAATTAAATTGCTTGAAATGCATCAAAACATCGGAGGAAAGTGACCCATATCTCTGTGTGACTCTCGCTGGACGAGAATAGGTTTGTCAAAGTTTGCTGCAATAATCCTTAAACTTTTTCTTTTGGTACCATCCATCAATCTTTGCATCCTTCAGTTCACATCATTTTCTTGGCTCTAATGAAACAAGTGCTTTCAATCCACTGTCTTATATTCACCTGCAGAATACACAAAGATTGCAACTAACCCCATCGGAACAGTTAATTAGCTGCCATGTTGCACGCAGGCTCTCTCTTCCTCACTCTCGTACAGACAGGCGAAAGGAAGCAACAGTCAGACCTCTTCCCACTCCCATCCCACACCCGCAGTCTGTATTTTCCACTCCCCTCAGGAGTGGGACCTCTTACCAATTCTCTCTTCGAGCGAGAGGGACGGAGGTAATAGGCCCCTCCAGCCACCCGGGTAGAGGTCAGGGAACATTTCCGTAACTCGCCGAGTGAGCAGTAAATTCACTGTTCTGTACTGAGGGGGAGGGAGGAGGCAGAGGAGGAAAGAGGGGGGTGGTGTTCTCGGGAGGAGGGAGCTCTGGGCACTTGCTAAAATAGTGCGGAGGCACAGTTATGGAGACGGGCAGAGACAGCCAGGCAAAGGGTCTCGCACAGGGAGACCGTCCGAGGAGGAGGAGTAGAAATGTACGGAGGGAAAAGAAAGATGCAGCATTGGAAACACTAGTAAATTCCTGGGGTGGAATTTGATTTTGTAATCGGTGATCGGGCGGAGAATCCCGCGTTACAACCGAATTTGGGGGGGGGGGGGGGGCGGTGCCTGTTTTCGAATGCTCTGCCCCTCCAAAACGGCGTCATCGAGGAGTACGCTGCACACCGTTGGGACGGCCTCTGGACGTTACCTGAAGGCCCCTCCCCCGATGCTCCGCGGCCGATGGGTCGAGTTCCCGGCGGCGTGGTTCACATGTGCTCTGAGTTGACATGAACCCGCCCCAAAACACATGGGGGCAGTTTGTCGGCCTGTTCCCGAACCTGTTCGAGGCCAGCAACCACAAATAGATAGGGAAACGGGAAAGTTAGAAAGAAAAGGGAGAGGAAAAAGGAAAACAAAAAGACGAGGGGGAACACGAGGAACGTGCAACCTGGGGGGGGGGGGGGGGGGGCAAGGTGAGAAAAGGCTGGAGAGACACAAAAGGAACAACACAGGAGGGAGGGAGGGGGCAGCACCGCTCCCCCCCCCCCCCAAGCACAGGGGAAACACAGCCGAAGTTGACAGGGGAAGGGGAGAAACACCCCCCCCCCCCCAAAACCTACCCGGGGGACACAAGGGGGTGTGGGGTAGGGGGGGCAGGACTGAGGGGGGGGGGGGCACACGCCAGGCCAGGTGACGACAGAATATAAAAAGGAGAACTTAAGGGGAGGAAAAGACAAACCTTTCTGTATGGTACAGTGAATAAACACAGCCAACAATGAACTAAAATTGTTTATAAATTTTGAAAATGCCAATAAAAAGATTTTTTTTAAAAGCAGTTTTTGTTCACCCGGCATGGTGGCTGCGGACCGTGTCCAGTCGGGGGGGGGGGGGAGCCGTGCTGCTGGCCCGAGGGGGGGGGGGGGCTTCAGTGAGGGCTGGGGGGACTGGTGGGTGGTGGCCTGGGGCTGTCCAGGGGGGCACTATCTGGCAGGTCGGGTCCGCGTGACCAACGCCATGTCGTACGTCGCGGCCGCTGGAGGTCATCGCCATACTCGGCCACGGACCCAGCAATTCTCCAGGC
Organism: Scyliorhinus canicula; assembly: GCF_902713615.1. NCBI lineage: Eukaryota > Metazoa > Chordata > Chondrichthyes > Carcharhiniformes > Scyliorhinidae > Scyliorhinus > Scyliorhinus canicula. Next base: position 165,005,295 of record NC_052156.1, on the reverse strand, counting down.
CTTTCTGTCGGGAAGGCCTTGCGTTCTACGTGGCCCCTCACCAGTCGGATCACCGGTGCGGCGGGAGGGGCGCCAACGTTTTTTGACACTTCCTCCGAATATAGCCTCAAAATGGGTGAACCCAGACCCGGAGGTGATTTATGTTAAATTTAACTGAAGAGGACAGCAATAAACGGGAGGGTAAACTCCTCCAAATGATATCAGCAGGTGCAGCAGGGTGGGCTTTGTAGAGGCAGCTGTTAAGACACTCTTTGCTGTTGGCCCAACTGTGGGGAGCAGCTGAGATGATATTTAGGGTATTTTACAGCTTCTGTCGTGAGTGACCCCCTTGACGGTGACGGCCTTCATGTCTCTGTTGAAAAGAAATTTAGCCTCTTGTGTCTTGGGTCACAGACCTGATATTTGAGAGGAAAATCTTTCACAAGCCATAAAAACCGAGACACAGGAGACTCAACGGAGCCTTCTGATTGTTTTATTTTCTTCAAAGCAGCCCAGGACATTTTTTTCATTAATCGCTTAAGCAGCAGACATGTGGTAAAAATCGAGCCTGTTAGTTTCCAATTGTAAAGAATAGGGCAACAAATGGAAAAGTAAATTGCTCTCTGTGTAACCAAGATCCCGACATTAATCTGGTGCTTGTTGAAATGTAGCAGCATTGATACAAATTGGTTGATAGATAGAAAAAAGGATGAAAGAGTTTTCAAAAGGCATAGGAACGTAGGAATTAGGAGCGGAGGTCAGCAGTTCAGCCCCTCGAGCCTGCTCCGCCATTCAATCAGATCATGGCTAATCTCTTCCTGCTCTCAAATCCACCTTCCCGCTTATTCCTCATATCCCTTTAACCCATTTTTGTTATCAGAAATATTTGTAACTTCTTCTCGAAAACATTTAATGACTCATTTATAGTTTCCTACTTTTTGCCTCTCTCTCCCTTTTTGAATAGGAGCGTGTTTCCAATCCACTGGGACCTTTCCAGAATCCAGGGAATTCTGAAATATCATGACCATGCATCCACGATCTCTGCTGCCACCTCCTTGAATACACTAGGGTTCCCGCCATCAGGTCCCGGAGACTTATCTGCCTTGAGTCACATTAGTTTTTTCAATACCTTCTCCCCAGTGATGTTTATTGCACTAGGCTCCTCGGCATTAACTGCAATTCTTCGAAAAATTTTATTATCCTCTACCGGGAAGACAGAGGCAAAATGTTGCCTCAGTACCTCCTCCATCTCTGTGTTTCCCATTATTACCTCACCAATATCGTCCTCTAAAGGGCCAACGTTTACTTTAGCTGTACTCTTCCTCTTTATATACTTATAGAAGCTTTTGGTATCAGTGTTCTATTCTTTCTGCTTGTTTCCTTTCGGAGTTCATCTTAGCTTTTTTTATTTTTATTTTTAGTATTCTTTTGCTGAATCCTAAAGTTCTCCCAATCCTCCAGCCTACCACTAACCTTTGCAGTATGGCATGCCCCAGTTTTTGCCTTTATGTCGTCCTTGACTTCCTTGTTTAGCCATGGAACGTTTTTCTCCCTTTTACAATTCCTCTTCCTCTCAAGAGTATTGGGCGGGATTCTGTGATCCTGAGGCCAACTGTTGACGCCGTCGGAAACGTCGTCGCGTTTCTCGAGGGGTCAACACGGCCTCAGGATCAGCAATTCTGGCCGTACGGGGGCCAGCACAGCACTGGAGCAGTTCAATCTGCTTCAGCTCCACGCATGCTCAGTGGCACCGGTGCCAACACGGGCATGCGCAGTGGCTTCCTTCAACGCGCCGGCCCCGACACAACATAGTGCGGGATTACAGGGGCCGGCGTGGAAGGAAGGAGGCCCCCAGCCAGAGAGGCCAGCCTGCCAATCGGTGGGCCCCGATCGCGGGCCAGGCCACATCGAAGGCCCCCCTGGGGTCGGACCCCCACCTCCCACCAACAGGCCGCCGGCTGAGAGCAGGTGTGGATGGCGCCAGCGGGACTTGGCATTTTACAATGGCCGCTCAGCCCACCCCGGGCCGAGAATTGGCGGGCCAGCCGCGTAGAGCGGCCCCTGACCGGCCCGGCGCCAACCACGCCGGCGCCAATGGCGAGCGGAGAATCGCGGGGCGGCGTGGAGCGATTCGCACCGGTCGCGGGGATTCTCCGGCCCGGCCCCAGGCTGAGAGAATCCCACCCATACTTTAATTGAGAGGTGTTTAACATCTCCCTGAACATCCGCCATTGTTCCTCAACTGTCCTACCCTCAATTATCTGTCCCCAGTCTACTTGGGCCAACTCTTTCCTCAGGCCTGTATAATTATCTCTGCTCAATGCTAAAACTCTAATATGAGACTCTGTCCTCTCTGGCTCAATCTGAATTTGAAATTCTAGCATGCTGTGATCACTCCTTCGAAGAGGATCCTTAATGACAAGACTACCCCTCTTCGTTACATAATGCTAAATCTAAAATAGCCTGCTCCCTGGTTGGCTCCATAATATATATTGCTCTCCGAGTCAACCCTCAAACACTCTATGCAACCTCCCTTGAGGCTCCCTTGTCAATTTGATTAATCCAGTCAATATGCATATTAAATCACCCATGGTTACCGTTGTGCCCTTCTCACGAGCTCTCATTACTTCTTGATTTATACGATGCCCCATTTTAGAAGTATTGCTTGGGGGCCTGTAGATTACTGCCACATAGGAGATTTTCCCTTGTTTTTTTATTTCCACCCAGATTGATTTCAACATTTTGGCTCTTAGTATCAATATTCTTAATACCGCCTTGATATCATCTGTAACCAGTACAGCAACCCCACCTCCTGTTCCATTCTGTGTCCTTTTGGAATACTGAGCACCTTTGGACATTCAACTCCCAGTCCTGGTCCCCCTGCAACCATGTTTCAGTGATCCCCACCAAATCATACCCATTTGTCTCTGTTTATGCTGTCAGCTCATTGACCTTATTCTGAAAACTACTTGCATTTAGGGACATCGTTGTTAAACATGTCTGACTGATTTGTCTTTCCCTTGCAGGATTTTCTTGTACACTGCACTTTTCACACATTCTGACCTTGTTTATAATCTCTGATAACACTCCGCCTCATCCCCAACTTTCACTCTCACAGTCACATTACACTTTGATGTTTTAAAGTTTCCTTTCCCTCCTGTTGTCATGAGATTGGCTTTGCGTTTTCACCCGATTAACCTCTACCTTCTCCTCACAATGCTAACCTGCTGCATTGGTTCCCATTAACCATTTCACTTCTTATAGCAGAAGGATTGAGAACAGTGACCAGAGAAGTCAGTGCTGGGTCCCTTTACTGTCCAAAACTTCTATCTTTCGGCACAATCTCAAAATCTCATAATAGGACAAAGGTGGAATTTCTTTTTCTTTAATTTTACTAAGGCATTTGTGATTTTTTTTTTAGCAACAATTTTGGATGCAAACATAACTCAGTAAATAACCCCCCCCCCCCCCCCCGGCCATCCAACAGCCATGGAATGGCCATTCGATCTTTGTTTTAGAGAATGCAAGAATAAAGAAGTAATCGGGAGTTCAGACAATTGCTTCATCCACACGTGGAGATTTTTTTGAGTTAAGTGTGCTCCCATATGGAAAGGTAATTGAAGCCAGAGAGCAGACATTGATTCATCAAGGTGGCATTCCGGATGGGAAGCAGCAGATTGGAGCAGAGTATTTGAGAGGTTGTCTGGTTACTAAGGAAGCAAGAGAGCCTAAAAGGAGGCCTAATAGAATTTTGATGGAGTGAAAAGGAAGGACTATTCCTTCCTGTTGAAGGTTCAGTGATGGTTCATCCATTCAACATGATCATGAAGCGAATGAGAAACTCTAGACAGATTGATTTGTAACTGGGGCCCTTTGAGGCAGACGCCATTGAGTCCTTTTTGGGAAAATATGAAAGAATGTCTGAAGGTGTGGAACGCACAAGGGTAAGTGTGAGAGAGCAGGATAGTGGGAGAGAGCAGGATAGTGGGAGAGAGCAGGATAGTGGGAGAGAGCAGGATAGTGTGAGAGAGCAGGATAGTGGGAGAGAGCAGGATAGTGGGAGAGAGCAGGATAGTGTGAGAGAGCAGGATAGTGTGAGAGAGCAGGATAGTGTGAGAGAGCAGGATAGTGTGAGAGAGCAGGATAGTGTGAGAGAGCAGGATAGTGGGAGAGAGCAGGATAGTGGGAGAGAGCAGGATAGTGGGAGAGAGCAGGATAGTGAGAGAGAGCAGGATAGTGGGAGAGAGCAGGATAGTGTGAGAGAGCAGGATAGTGTGAGAGAGCAGGATAGTGTGAGAGAGCAGGATAGTGGGAGAGAGCAGGATAGTGTGAGAGAGCAGGATAGTGGGAGAGAGCAGGATAGTGGGAGAGAGCAGGATAGTGGGGAGAGAGCAGGATAGTGGGAGAGAGCAGGATAGTGGGAGAGAGCAGGATAGTGGGAGAGAGCAGGATAGTGGGAGAGAGCAGGATAGTGGGAGAGAGCAGGATAGTGGGAGAGAGCAGGATAGTGGGAGAGAGCAGGATAGTGTGAGAGAGCAGGATAGTGTGAGAGAGCAGGATAGTGTGAGAGAGCAGGATAGTGTGAGAGAGCAGGATAGTGTGAGAGAGCAGGATAGTGTGAGAGAGCAGGATAGTGGGAGAGAGCAGGATAGTGGGAGAGAGCAGGATAGTGGGAGAGAGCAGGATAGTGTGAGAGAGCAGGATAGTGTGAGAGAGCAGGATAGTGGGAGAGAGCAGGATAGTGGGAGAGAGCAGGATAGTGTGAGAGAGCAGGATAGTGGGAGAGAGCAGGATAGTGGGAGAGAGCAGGATAGTGGGAGAGAGCAGGATAGTGGGAGAGAGCAGGATAGTGGGAGAGAGCAGGATAGTGGGAGAGAGCAGGATAGTGGGAGAGAGCAGGATAGTGGGAGAGAGCAGGATAGTGGAGAGAGCAGGATAGGGGGAGAGAGCAGGATAGTGGGAGAGAGCAGGATAGTGGGAGAGAGCAGGATAGTGGGAGAGAGCAGGATAGTGGGAGAGAGCAGGATAGTGGGAGAGAGCAGGATAGTGGGAGAGAGCAGGATAGTGGGAGAGAGCAGGATAGTGGGAGAGAGCAGGATAGTGGGAGAGAGCAGGATAGTGGGAGAGAGCAGGATAGTGGGAGAGAGCAGGATAGTGGGAGAGAGCAGGATAGTGGGAGAGAGCAGGATAGTGGGAGAGAGCAGGATAGTGGGAGAGAGCAGGATAGTGGGAGAGAGCAGGATAGTGAGAGAGAGCAGGATAGTGGGAGAGAGCAGGATAGTGGGAGAGAGCAGGATAGTGTGAGAGAGCAGGATAGTGGGAGAGAGCAGGATAGTGTGAGAGAGCAGGATAGTGGGAGAGAGCAGGATAGTGGGAGAGAGCAGGATAGTGTGAGAGAGCAGGATAGTGGGAGAGAGCAGGATAGTGAGAGAGAGCAGGATAGTGGGAGAGAGCAGGATAGTGTGAGAGAGCAGGATAGTGGAGAGAGAGCAGGATAGTGTGAGAGAGCAGGATAGTGGGAGAGAGCAGGATAGTGGGAGAGAGCAGGATAGTGTGAGAGAGCAGGATAGTGGGAGAGAGCAGGATAGTGGGAGAGAGCAGGATAGTGTGAGAGAGCAGGATAGTGGGAGAGAGCAGGATAGTGTGAGAGAGCAGGATAGTGTGAGAGAGCAGGATAGTGGGAGAGAGCAGGATAGTGGGAGAGAGCAGGATAGTGTGAGAGAGCAGGATAGTGGGAGAGAGCAGGATAGTGTGAGAGAGCAGGATAGTGTGAGAGAGCAGGATAGTGTGAGAGAGCAGGATAGTGGGGTTATTGTTTTGATCATTCTCCCAAGGAGTGTCCCCCCCTTATCTCTTACAGGTCATACAATTCCATCTGCTCCAAAACCTTCCAATAAGTTCTGTAATATCTGACCCGAGAGGCAATTAAAGAGACTGCATGCCCGTGCTGCACATTTCTGACACATTTTACACTGGCAGCGACTTACAGCCACAGTGAGGCCACACCTGGAGTACTGTGAGCAGTTTTGGTCTCCTTACCTGAGAGGATGCATCAAAGGTTCACTGGACGAGTTCCTGAGATGAGCGGCTGACAAGAGATTGGGTCATGTTCCATGGAGTTGAGTAGGATGCAAGGTGATCCCATGGAAAAAGATACAATTCTTCAAGAGTTTGACAGGAGAGATGCTGAGAATATCGCTTCCCCGGCTGGAGACTCCAGAACGCGGGGTCACAGTCTCATAGAACATACAGTGCAGAAGGAGGCCATTCAGCCCATTGAGTCTGCACCAACCCACTTAAGCCCTCACTTCCACCCTATCCCCGTAACCCAATAACCCCACCTAACCTTTTTGGACACTAAGGGCAATTTATCATGGCCAATCCACCTAACCTGCACGTCTTTGGACTGTGGGAGGAAACCGGAGCACCCGGAGGAAACCCACGCAGACACGGGGAGAACGCGCAGACTCCGCACCGACACTGACCCAGCGGGGAATCGAACCTGGGACCCTGGCGCTGTGAAGCCAAAGTGCTAACCACTCGTGCTACCATGCTGCCCAAATAAGAAATAGGTGGCGGCCGTTTAGGACTAAGAGGAGGAGAAATCTTTTCTTTCAACGGCTTTTGAATCCATGGAATTCTCCATCCCAGAGACGTTAAGTGGTTGATCATTTTCAAGACATTGGTGGATAGATTTCTGAGTGCTAAAATAATTAAGGGATATAGGAATAGAGTAGGAAGGTGTAGATGATATGCCATGATCGTGTTGAATGGCAGAACAGACCATTCTGGCCTGGCCTTACTTCAGTGTGCAACATATTTATAAAGCAGACCGCAGTTTTAAAAATGTTTGTTGTCTGATGTCTTTCAGTGAGGACAGGGTGATTGAACATCATAAGAAGGTCAGTGGACAAACAAGAGGACAAGCGATTGTGAAGTAAGTCATTAATTCAATGCAAAATTCCAAGGATACATTTTTAGCACTTGTCTCATTCTGATCTGCTGAAAGATGAGATGCAGGAAATTACCATTTGCAATGTTTGCCTTGCAGAAAATTCCTTCTCTCCCTCAGAACCCCTACACTGTAGAAGGAGGCCATTTGGCCCATCGAGTCTGGACCAACCCTCCAAAGGAGCACCCCACCTAGGCACATTCCCTTGTCCCATCCCTGTAACCCCACCTAAACTTTGCAAATGATAGAACAATTTAGCACAGCCAATCCACCTAACCGTCACATCTTTGGACTGTGGGAGGAAACCGGAGCACCCGGAGGAAACCCACGCAGACACGTGGAGAACGTGCAGACCCTGCACAGACAGTCACCCAGGTCAGAATCGAACCTGGGGGCAGCACGGTGGCACAGTGGGTTAACCCTGCTGCCTCACAGCACCAAGGTCCCAGGTTCGATCCCGACTCTGGGTCACTGTCCGTGTGGAGTTTACACATTCTCCCCGTGTTTGCGTGGGTTTCGCCCCCACAACCCAAAGATGTGCAGGTTAGGTGGATTGGCCATGCTAAATTACCCCTTAATTGGAAAAAATGAATTGGGTACTCTAAATTTTTTTTAAAACGGGTCCCTGGTTCTGTGAGGCAGCAGTGCTAACCACTGTGCCACCTCTTAAAGTCTTCAAAATAAACAGATGAACACCTCCATGAAAACAGTGAAGACTCTGATTCAGTTGGGAGATAACATGATGAACTGTAATTTCTAAGTTCATGACTTTGGACCTTTTATGTTGAATGGGATTTATATTTTTATTCAAATTCATCAATGGGATTTACATTTTTATCAATGTTCTTTGATGACTAAGATGTTTACTTTCTGTAGGTGTTGCCAATTTGCCTTTTTTTAAATGAAATGAAAATCACTTATTGTCACAAGTAGGCTTCAAATGAAGTTACTGTGAAAAGCCCCTAGTCGCCACATTCCGGCGCCTGTTCGGGGAGGCTGGTACGGGAATTGAACCGTGCTGCTGGCCTGCTTGGTCTGCTTTAAAAGCCAGCGATTTAGCCCTGTGCTAAACAGCCACTGATACTGCTTCTTCTTTGGTTTTTTTCTTGTATTCACATTTCTCCTGTTGCCTGTCTTAATTTGCAGTTTTTGAAAGGGTTTTGCTGCTATAATGTTGCAATGTTTCTGGAGCATTACCGTAAAAGGTCCTAACATTCTTTCCATTTCTTCTCTTTTTCCAGTTATATGAGCATTGCAGAATCTCTTCCAACCTATGGGGTGCACTATTATGCAGTAAAGGTAAACATCTGGTTTCTCTTTATGTTTGCGCTTCATTGGGACGCAGTGGAGAGCCTTGGCACTGCAGTGCTGAGGACCCGGGTTCTAATCCCAGCCCTGGGTCACTGTCCGTGTGGAGTTTGCACATTCTCCCCGTGTTTGCGTGGGTTTCACTCCCACAACCCAAAGATGTGCAGGGTAGGTGGATTAGCCACGGTAAATTGCCCCTTAATTGGAAAAAAATAATTGGGTACTCTAAATTTATTTAAGAAAAGGTTGCGCTTCATTTATAAACAGCTTTCCCCTTGCTGAGTTCCTGTAGAGACACTGCTCTGATCACTGATACACTTTGGCTTCCAGCTCCTCAGCGCAACCCAAAATGGAATCTTCATCATAGTCTTCAAAGAGACTTTAAAGAGAATTCAGAATGTCCAATTCACCTAACAAGCATGTCTTTCGGGACTTGTGGGAGGAAACCGGAGCACCCGGAGGAAACCCACGCAGACACAGGGAGAATGTGCAGACTCCGCACAGACAGTGACCCAAGCCGGGAATCGAACCTGGGACCCTGGCGCTGTGAAGCAACAGTGCTAACCATTGTGCTACCTTTGAACCTTGGCCCTAAACCTCCGTACCTGTGCCACCTTTCTCTTCTCTTCTCAAGAACCACCTTAGAACGGTGACCAAATTTAGCCATTCCTCCCACACTAAGGAGTCCTCCTTGGACTCGAGTCATATTTTGACTGACGTTACCGCAAGTTGTCACTATTTTTGAAAGTTTTTAAGTCATGTTCGGTGAAAGATGCTGAGATTTTAAGAGGTAGAAACCTTAGACATTTGTATCTTCTATTTTGCCCTGGAAAACCAAGTGTAATAATAATCGTTATTAGTGTCACAAGTAGGCTGACATTAACACTGCAATGAAATTACTGTGAAAATGCCCCAGTCGCCACATTCCGGCACCTGTCCGGGTACACAGAGGGAGAATTCAGAATGTCCATATCACCTAACAAGTCTTTCTGCTGATATGTTGCTCAACATTCACTGACCTCCCATTGAAGGGCGGGCATTTTTGTGGGATCATTAGATTAATTATAGAATCTTATCTGCTTCTGTTATTCCATTTGCCAGAAATCTCTGGGGGCCTGTATGTGGTTGATTTGCCTTCACCCGACCCACAAGGCAAGTCCCTACATGCTGTTACTCAGCGTCATTGACCTTCTCCCTCAGACAGCTGAATATGACTTCATTACTTTAAATTGACCTCGGGCTGGAGGTCACAGAGATCCCATCTCCAGCTTTCACGTTGCTTCGATAGAACTCATTTGGACGTTGATGTTGGATGAATGGCGAAGGTTGCTCACTGCAGTGGTTGTCTCCTGCATCCTTTCCGTGGATTTCAGACTGCAAATACACCTATTTCCTTTCACTCCTCATGTTCATTGTATGAGCGTAGAACTTGTCGATAATATCAATGGTTGTTTAAATGTCTTGTTGCTGACAGATTTCCCAAGTATCCATTTACACTCGTCTGTTTTCAGGTTCAAATGACTCTGTTCGCAACGCTCACAGTACTTGATGTTATTAATAATTGTAGTGTACCCTTATATTGCCAGTGAATCTCGATGAATCCTATTCTCTGAAGGATATGAATGTCACCCCTGACTCACCCTCTCTTATCAAATATTAACCCAATCCATTGGATGGTGTCGTCATATTGAACTGGGAATATTTAACCCTGTTTCCTCTCCACTAGATGCTGCCAGTCCAGCTGAGTTTTTCCAGCATTTTCTCTTTTTATTTCAGTGCCGACTATCTCAGTTTGAATGGAGTTCTGAAACTCTCAGCTCTCACAGTACCAAGTGGTGTCGCTGTGTGAATACTCTGCAAGCTAATCGCCAGTTTAGTGAAGGGCGATAGTCTTCTCCTTTGTCGCCTTCCTTCACTCATTATTCTCGGGCCACATGTATTTTACATCCATCGGTGTTCCCTCCGTTGCCGAGTAACCGCTCCCCACATTCCTGATTCTGAGATTGGGGGAATTCGCTCACTTGTCATGGCCCTTTTCACCACCAAACCCACCTGGTTTATTCAACCCGGGTTTCCTTACCCTCTTTTAGATACGTCCCGTTTTCGAACGACACTCTTGTCGATCACTGACGACGGTGCCATCGCTTACTGTCAGTTACTGAAACCTAGTGGAGCTGAAAATGGGGTGGGATTGGTTTGGTGGGATGTACAGACCCTTCCGCCATTCTGTATAAACTGCTGAATTTCCCTCACAAGAACTCTCTGCCTCCCTCCAGGTTTCCTTACACATTTAGCATTCTCCTTTGTTATGGGAGAGGTGTTTTCAGAACCCCAAAATGTATCATGGAGTTCAACCAACCTCTCCCTTTAATGTATTGTTGCTTTTCCAGCCCACGGCTTGGTCTCCAGGTGTGGTATTACAATTATGGACATGTGGGTTTTTAAACACAAAACAATGTTTATTCCATGAATTCAACTTAACCTTTTAAATAAACATTGGATCACTTAACACTCCTTACTTCAAAGATAACCCCGAAAATAATACAACACTAAATAATCCCTCAAACCTCCAAAGGACTTCACCTTTAACAACAGACGTGAGGTTACATTCAATATACTAAGAGTCTTTGGATTTTCAGACATCAACAGACCAGTTCTGTGTTTTCTTCTTGCAGCTTTTTGAAAACACACAAACACTTCCAACTTTCTCCTCAAATTTGAAACTAAAAGCAGAAGTGAGCTCAGCTCAGCTACCCCCCACCTCAGTAATATGAGCTGCTTAATTTCTTAAAGGTACATTGCTTAAACATCCATTTCTTAAAGGCACACTCACATGACACCTTAAAGCCAAAACCTTTGGTCATTTGTCCCAATGTCTCCTTATGTGGCTTGGTGTAAGATTTTGTTTGTTAACCTTTCTGCGAAGTACCTTGGGACATTTTATTTATTTATTTTTTTAATATCAATTTAGAGTGGCCAATAATTTTTCTTTTCCAATTAAGGGGCAACGTAGCGTGGCCAATCCACCTAACCCTGCACATTTTTGGGTTGTGGGGGTGAAACCCACGCAGACACGGGGAGAATGTGCAAACTCCACACGGACAGTGACTCAGGGCCGGGATTCGAACTCGGGTCCTCAGCGCCGCATCCCAGTGCTAACCAATGCGCCACATGCCGCCCACCTTGGCACATTTTACGACACTTCTCGGTGCTATGTAAATGCAAGTTGGTTCCCTGTCTATAGCTAATAAATCCAAACTAGGGATCCTTAGATTGTTTAAACCTATAACATCTTTGTTGCCTCATCCTGAAGAAGATAAGGGAGTTTAGAAGAGCAACGTATTATAGGCTGTTCAACAATGAATTGTATAGTTTATTTATGTTGGAGTATTGGAGAAGAACTGGCACAAAGGGAGGGATTTTCCTCAAATGTGTTATTTGAAACACAAGTGTTATCATTAGCTGATTATTTATTCTTTTAAATTTTTAGAGTACTCAATTCATTTTTTTCCAATTAAGGGGCAATTTAGCATGGCCAATCCTGCCACCCTGCACATCTTTGGGTTGTGGGGGTGAAACCCACGCAAACACGGGGACCTCGGCGCCGTGAGGCAGCAGTGCTCCACTGCGCCACCGTGCTGCCCTTATCATTAACTGATTATGATGACAGTTTCGTTCACCAGATCAATCAGTGTCTCAAGAGTTTTCAATAAGTGAGGATTCAATCCCCAACCTCCAGGTCTACTTCATTCTGCTAAACATTTCTGAAACACCAGTTCATCCCCAGCCGGAGTTCTGTGTGCAATTCTGGGAGTCATGCTTGAAGAAGTTTGTGAAAACTTTGAAGAAGGTGCAGAATTTACTAGAATGTAAAAAGTGAAATGAAAATTGCTTATTGTCACGAGTAGGCTTCAATGAAACTACTGTGAAAAGCCCCTAGTCGCCACATTCCGGCGCCTGTCAGGGGAGGCTGGTACGGGAATTGAACCGTGCGGCTGGCACGGTGGATTCCCCCCATGAACCTGCCCACCCCGACCTGCACGTTATTTTTCAGCGGAGTGGGCAGGGTCCCAGAGGGAAAGCCTGACCTTGCCCCAACCAAGGTCCTTCAGTGACCATTTAGTGGCCACTTCAGGGCCTTTTCCCACCCAGCCTCAATTTTTAGGCAGTCCAGTGGATGACAGGTAGGTGGGAACCCAAAATTTAATTCAGTTCTATATCAGGTGGTGGTGGGGCATGTTCATCAGAAGCCTCCTTCTGACTGGCATCACCTTCTCCTGAGGGCCCGGTGATCTCTCAACCTCCTTCTCCAAAATCTATCTCCCTGAGACCCCGACTGCCACATTCTTAATGCCCCAGGCCCTCCCATTCTGGCCACTGCAGCGCTGTTCCCGGGATGTCTGGAGAGCTGATGGCCAATCTCCGAGGCGGGATCTCCTCTCAGTGATGGGCGGAAATCCTGCCTTCTGACAATTAATTAACCCTCATCAGAGCATGAAATGGCACAGGGCCTACTGGAGTTGGCGGGGATGCCTTCCACAGATTTGCATGTCAAGAAGCTCTTAAAGGGACATTGTCCTCTGGTGGCATCCTCTTTTAGCAGTGGACTACTCATTTCTAAATGGAATTTGGACAACATTCAAAGATTGAGGAACTGATCCTCATCATTTAGGGGCAGCACGGTAGCATGGTGGTTAGCATAAATGCTTCAGAGCTCCAGGGTCCCAGGTTCGATTCCCGGCTGGGTCACTGTCTGTGCGGAGTCTGCACGTCCTCCCCGTGTGTGCGTGGGTTTCCTCCGGGTCCTCCGGTTTCCTCCCACAGTCCAAAGATGTGCGGGTTAGGTGGATTGGCCATGCTAAATTGCCCGTAGTGTCCTAAAAAGTAAGGTTAAGGGGGGGGTTGTTGGGTTACGGGTATAGGGTGGATACGTGGGTTTGAGTAGCGTGATCATTGCTCGGCACAACATCGAGGGCCGAAGGGCCTGTTCTGTGCTGTACTGTTCTGTGTTCTATTTAAGTACTTCACAGCATCCCAGACTCAACATTAAGCTCAACCATTTCAGACGAATCTCTTGACCCATTTTGTTTCTTTTCTCTTTGCAAGTTTTGGTTTCAACGTCTTATTCTCTTCCCCATGTCTTTCAAACAGCAGCTGTTCATCATTCTGCTATTCACACCTCCTCTGGACATACATTTTGTTTCTTTGTTAGGCTTTGACAGAGTCAGCGGACTCGAAACGTTAGCTCTTTTCTCTCCCTACAGATGCTGCCAGATCTGCTGAGATTTTCCAGCATTTTCTCTTTTATTTCTTTACTTGTCCCATTGCCACTCCTTTGATCCGATAACAGCTCTTTGTCCTTTAATTTCTCCTGTCTTCCATCCTATCACAGACCTCCCCTTTTGCTCTTTTCCCATCCATTCCCCCCTTCACTTGTTTAAATCCGATCGCCTTTCCCACCTGAAATCATGGCCGGCATCTTCAGTTCTAGAGCCTGACTTTAGTGGTGGGCGTGAAGGTGGGAGGGATCCCTGCCGTGGGCAGGATGACTGACCACGCGTGATTTTGTGCAGTTCAGCTCATAACACCCGGGAGGACTCGCCGATTCACACGGCGGGGCAGGCAGCAGTACGCCATCCCAGTCGTTACCTCAATGTCTCAAAGGTCCGGGCGCCGTATTTAAAGCCTGGACTATTTCCTCCACCCCTGCCCTGGCTCCCTCACTAACCCGTCCTCCCCTCCTGGGTCACCTCCAATGGAACTTGCACTGACACCAGCCGCTCTCGAGTGACATTTACAGACATTCCCCAAACAGGACAGCACAGCCGCAACTCACCGTTAATCATGGAGCAAGTCTACCTGACCCGGTGACCCCCCCCCACTTCTGTGCAGTCGCAAAAGTCAAGGTTCTAAATTTTTGCTGACGAGGAACCTAATTTGGAGCAAGAACTTAATTCTAGCGAGGTGGCCTTTTAATGAGCATATAATAATCTAGAATCTTTATTAATGTCACAAGTAGGCATACATTAACACCGCAATGAAGTTACTGTGAAAATCCCCTAGTCGCCTGTTCGGGTACACAGAGGGAGAATTCGGAATGTCCAATTCACCTAACAAGCACGTCTTTCAGGACTCGTGGGAGGAAACCGGAGCACCCGGAGGAAACCCACGCAGACACGGGGAGAACGTGCAGACTCCGCACAGACAGTGACCCAAGCCGGGAATCGAAGACGGGTCCCTGTGAAGCTGTGAAGCAACAGTGCTAACCACTGTGCTACCATGCCGCCCGTTATGTGTGAGATGCTAATGTATGCAAAATGTCTTCCCAACATTGTTCATTGGGAAGCTCGACCAACCTTTAAAGTCGGAAGAACTTAATTCCTAAAGTTCATTCCCCCCCCCCCCAACATTGGCTTCACCACAAGTTGGATTACTCTCCTCCAGCTGCCAGGCTTCCTACTGCTGGAAGGCCCGGAAGATTCCGCCCTTTAACGCTGCTTCTCTCCCACAGATGCTGCTCAAACTGCTGAGTATTTCTAGCGTTTGCTGCTCTTTGTTACTGAGAAACATCAGAAGTGTTTTGCGAGATTTAATCTGAAAACGTTCCCATTTGAAACTTGCGGATACGGTGAGGTTCAGTGCCTCGTACCTTGTCTGAACAAGTTTGAGCCGTTACCTGATTGAAACCCACGCCCACTCAATGCCACTTGGTATTCTGGGTCTTGGTGGGTAACTGTTTTCGAACGCTGTGCTGTATTGACTGCTGAAAAGTGATCTTTATCTGATAGGACAAGCAAGGGATCCCCTGGTGGCTGGGACTGAGTTACAAAGGAATCTTCCAGTATGATCACCACGATAAAGTGAAACCCAGAAAGGTGAGCAGAGAATCAGCTGATGCTGTAAATTGTAGAGTCTTGTCCTGTCTCCGTGTGTATCAATCGTGAGATGCAAATTGTTTGAATATATATTCATTGCCAATATACATTTTTCTGATGAATATTATGAATTTCATTCTGTAAATTATTTAAATTGTGAATACAGCAATTTTGTACAAATGTGAGTGGAGCCCCAGCGATGTTGTTGCTGTTTTGCTCTCCCCAACTGCTCGCACCCACCCTGCTGAAAGAAGACGGATGAGATCCAGGACATTTTGTAAATTGTGAATTCGTCGATGGGGTGTGGACATTGCTGGCGAGGCTAACATGTCCATTCCTAATTGCCCTTGCGAAGGTGGTGGTGAGCTGCCTTCTTGAGCCGCTGCAGTTCCTGAGGTGTAGGCGCACCCACAGTGCTGTTAGGGAGGGTGTTCCAGGATATTGATCCAGTGACAGTGAAGGAACGGCCGATATATTTCCAAGGCAGGGTGGGGCGTGGGTTGGAGGGGAACCTCCAGGTGCTGGTGTTCCTTTGTATCTGCTGCCCTTGTCCTTCGAGGTGGCAGAGATTGCAGGTTTGGAAGGCCTGATCAGATCTGGACAGCTCAGTACAACTTGTAGCGCAGAAAGTGTGGTGAAATTTACTGCAGATAACACAAGTTCCAAAGCAAGTCCAGTATCTGAACTGGTGGGTAATGTACACATTATTGTACAATGGTCTGCTTTGGTTTTAAATATTTATTGCTCTGTTGGATGATAGATCAAATCACAGGGGCGGGATTCTCCCGTGTGGGGGTGGGGGGCCGCCGGGACGGAGTGGCGTGAACCACTCCGGCGTCAGGCTGCCCCAAAAGTGCGTAATCCTCCGCACCTTCAGGGGTAGGCCCGCCCCAGAGTGGTTGGTGCCACGCCAACCGGTGGCGAAGGGCCTCCGCCAGCCAGCGTGAGTCGGCGCATGCACGGGAGCACCAGCGCGTGCTGGCGTCTTCCCCGCACATGCGCAGGAGCGTTTGTCTCCGCATCGGCCATATGGAGGAGTACAACGATCCGGAGTAATAGAGTGCCCCCGCGGCACAGGCCCTCCCGCGGATCGGTGGGCCCTGACCGCGGGGCAGTGGCAAGATCCCCCCGCGACCCCCCGGAGCCCGCCCGCACCGCCAGGTCCCGCCGGTAAGGGACCCCGGAGCCCGCCCGCGCCGCCAGGTCCCGCCAGTAAGGGACCCCGGAGCCCGCCCGCGCCGCCAGGTCCCGCCAGTAAGGGACCCCGGAGCCCGCCCACGCCGCCAGGTCCCGCCGGTAAGGGAGCCCGCCCGCACCGCCAGGTCCCGCCAGTAAGGGACCTCGGAGCCCGCCCGCGCCGCCAGGTCCCGCCGGTAAGGGACCCCGGAGCCCGCCCGCGCCGCCAGGTCCCGCCAGTAAGGGACCCCGGAGCCCGCCAGGTCCCGCCGGTAAGGGAGCCCGCCCGCACCGCCAGGTCCCGCCGGTAAGGGACCCCGGAGCCCGCCCGCACCGCCAGGTCCCGCCGGTAAGGGACCCCGGAGCCCGCCCACGCCGCCAGGTCCCGCCGGTAAGGGACCCCGGAGCCCGCCCGCGCCGCCAGGTCCCGCCAGTAAGGGACCCCGGAGCCCGCCAGGTCCCGCCGGTAAGGGACCCCGGAGCCCGCCCGCACCGCCAGGTCCCGCCAGTAAGGGACCTACTCTGATTGACGCCGGCAGGACTTCGGGACCCATCGCGGGCCGGAGAATTCGGGTGGCCCCAGCGCCCATTGAGTCGTGCCGGACCCGCCATTCTCCAAGGCGGGCGGCGTGACTCACGCTGGGCCGGTTTTTGGGGGACGGGAGAATTGAGAGGATGGCGGGGGCGGGATTCACGCCGACCCCCGGTGACACTCCCACTCGGCGGGGGGGGTCGGAGATTCCCTCCCCAAGAGTGTAGTGTTAGTGTTTATAGTGAATGTAAGACTTGTTTATTTGTATCACTGACATTGACGAAAGGCTGCACACACTGCATAATGTGCCAGAAATGGGTTGGAGAACCAAATTCACTTCTTATGGTTTCTGGCCTGTTTGTGGTTCAAGATGTCGTGTTGTTCAACTTTGATTACTTTAACACAGGAGATACCTTTATCTTCAGCGATACAGATGTGTGCGGTGACAAATCTGTCAGGAAGTTATTGCTAAATCACTGCGGTGTCATCACTTGGACGTTTCAGGATTTATTTCCAGTCAAGCACATGGATCTTCATTTTGTTCTTTTTGAGTCATTCATCTGACTGGAACATCGTTCCAAAAAGGGGATTATAATGACTGGAACATATGCGGAACTCCCTGCTTTTTACTTACTGTTGTTTAATAAGTCAGCAGCCACATGTGGCTGATCGCAACTCCAGATGTGGCAAATGTATTAGCAAATAAAAAAATGAGTAATAGGCACCATTATCGGCCATCTGATTTCAGAGCTCACATGCGTAATTCTTAAGGGGCTTGACAGAGTAGGCGCTGGAACAGTGGTTCCCTTGGCTCGGGAATCGAGAACAGCCGGGTGCAGTCTCAGAATAAAGGGGTCGGGCATTTCGCACTGACATGGGGAGAAATTCCTTCACTCAGATTTTGAGTTGTGGATCTTTGGAATTCTCTACCACAGGGAGCTGTGAATGCTCAATCAGTGAGGATATTGAAAGCAAGGACTGATAGATTTCTGCACACTAACGGAATTCAGGTGCATTTGGTGAAATGGTAACTCGAAAGGCAGTGGGTGGGATTCTCCGGAGAATCGGCGGGCAAAGGGCATCACGTGACGCCGCTCCGCCAGAATCAGCGCCAATGATGCCTGCCCGCCGCCGGTCGGGGACCGTTCAATTTGCCCCCCCACCCGGCGATTCTCCCTGCGCTATGGGCCGAGTGCCGGCCGAGTCCGGCCGGCGTGGTTCTCGTGTGGTCCTACCCACCAGGACCTCAGCATTCATGCTGTGGGGGGGTGGCCTGGTTAGGGGAGCGGGGATCCGACTCCGGGGGGGGGGGGGTCCTCCACGGTGGCCTGGCCCACGATCTGGGTCTACCGATTGGCGGGTGGGCTTATCCTGGTGGGGGACCATGTTCCTCCGCGCCGGGCTCATGTAGCTCTCCGCCATGTTGCGTCGGGGAAACCCACACACATGCGCAAACTCGCACCGGCCGTGGCGCGCATGCACGAACTCGCGCTGGCCGTGGCGCGCATGCACGAACTCGCGCTGGCCGTGGCGCGCATGCACGAACTCGCGCTGGCCGTGGCGCGCATGCGCAAACTCGCGCTGGCCGTGGCGCGCATGCGCGAACTCGCACCGGCCGTGTTGACGCCTGTATCGGCAGCTGGAGCACCTTGAGGCTATCCAGTACCGTCCTGGCCCCCTGTGCGGTACACGATCGCTGATCCTAGGGGCCAGATGACACCGTTGTAAAAAGCTCCGGCATTTACGTCGGCGTCAACACTTAGCCCCAGGATCGGAGAATCCCGCCCAGTGTGTGTGAGTTTCTTGTTCAGAATGAATTTGTTAGTTTTGCTGAATGCTGGTCACTGTTGTGAAACGAGCATCCACAGAATGAAGCATCTTTGTGTGGATTGTGCGTGTGTTTGTATTTAGTTTTCTAATAAAGTTAGTGCCTGTGGCTAAAATAGTTTGGTCGTAGCTACACCTGTCGCCAGTCAGCAGGTTCTATCTGATATCGGGAGAGGAAGCATTGTGGGACAGTGGGTGGAATGCCTGCCTCCACGGGCAGTAGATCCAGGTTCAAGTCCCACCCCAGCACTTCATGGCAAAACAGGTTGAATATCGGCCTGTAAATCCTTCCAACACAGGCTAATGGCACGTGGTAGGAACAGGAGTGATTCTATACACAGGTGCAGCCCTAGACGTGGATGTAAAAATGCATGTTGTCCCAGAAAGCTGAGACTCTTTGAGCGAACTGTAACACTTCAAAACCACATGATGCAGAAGTACTTCAGCTGTTTCTAAGGGACTACACGCCTGCTCCTCCTATGTTTTTCCAAACACTTTTAGCTGATAATAATGTTCCTTTCACTTCAGTCAACCTAAATTGGAAACAGTTTCCTCAGTCAAGAGGCCTGCATTAGCTGCATTGTTCGAGGAT
The DNA here is from genome assembly GCF_902713615.1 of Scyliorhinus canicula. Taxonomy (NCBI): domain Eukaryota; kingdom Metazoa; phylum Chordata; class Chondrichthyes; order Carcharhiniformes; family Scyliorhinidae; genus Scyliorhinus; species Scyliorhinus canicula. The sequence goes on along the minus strand of NC_052156.1, from coordinate 164,986,054 downwards.
TCTGCTATAGTTCCTCTGGGATGGAGGAATAAGAGGCGGCCACTCAAACTCGCTCCACTATCCAGTCTGCAAGCTAAAGCATGAGCATGCTCTGGACACAAGAAGCAGGACACATCCAATCCAGCCAATTACCGCACCATCAATCTGCCCTCGAACACCAGTGATGGAAGCTGTCATCAACAGTGCTATCAAAGGGCACTTACTCAGCAATAACCTGCTCACCCATTGCTCAGTTTGGGTTCCGCCAGGGTCACTCAGCTCCTGATCTCATTACCGCCGTGGTTCAAACATGGACAAAAGAGGTGAATGCCAGAGGTGAGGTGAGAGTGACATTACCTTCGCTGAATTCCCCACTATCAATATCCTGGGATTTTCCATTCACCAGCAACTGAACCGAACTGGCGATTGTGATGAATGTAAAAATTGTTAGATATTATATTTCATATTTGTGGCAGTGATGTTATTAAAAATGCACGTTTAAAATACATACAGGCAGTGTGGCTACTAAAGCTGTAATTAAGAAGTTGTAAAAGGTGAGGTAACCATGGTTTCTATCCATTTACTTGTCAACATATAGATGGCTAATGGGATATTGTTTTGACTGCTGGAGATTCCTTGGGGTGTAGATAATTTATGAGGGAATGGTGTTTAGTCATAGCTAAGCAGGTCATGGGGCATCTTGGTAGGATACAGATGATGTAATTAATGGGAGGAGCTAGGGCTGTCTATACTTTTGCAGTCTGTTAGAGGAATTTTAAGCCAAACAGCAATTTGCCATGAGGTTTGAGTCTGACAAGACAGGAGGATTTCCAGGTTATTCCTGAAAGTGTCTTTCTCTTCAAAGGTCTGTACAGATAAGCAAGTAACCATGATTGCTAACTTTATTTATGAGTGGATTTTGAACAGTATTGGGTTGCTTTGTTGGACTATATGTAGGGGCAGGTGTAGATAGTGGGTTAAAGTTTTTTCTTTTATTTAAAAACAAAGTAACTGATAATTATAATGCTATATCTTTGATGTTAATATGGTTAATTTTGTGTTTAAATTAAAGTTTGTTTTAACGTAAACTATACCTATTGATCAGAGTCGTCACTCCTGGGGTGAAGTCCCCTTTCCTCACAGTTTTACTCATTTAAAAGATGTTGGGATCTGGCCTGGTAAACGAACACCATATAAATACTCCGGCTACAGGAGCAGATCGAGGGCTAGAAATTCTGCAGCAAGTAACTCCTGTCCTGACCTCCACCCCCCCCCCCCTCCTCAGGCCTGCCCACCGGCTACAAGGCACAAGTCAGACATCTGATGGACTACTCTCACTTGCCTGGATGAGTGCAGCTCCAACAACATTCAAGAAACCTGACACTATCCAAGATAAAGCAGCTCAGAGAGTTGGCCTGGGCCACCAGGTTACTTGTCCAGTGACATTACCACTACCCCACTCCCATCTTCCCCGATTGCAGGAGGGGGGAGGCCATGGAGGCATTTGAAAACAAGGATGAGAATTTTGAGATGAAGACATTGCTTATCTTTGAGCCCAGGATCATAGAATCATAGAATTTACAGTGCTGAAGGAGGCCATTTGGCCCATCGAGTCTGCACCGGCCCTTGCAAAGAGCATCCTACCCAGGCTCACACTTCCACCCTATTGCCATAACCCCACCCAACCTTTTTGGACGCTAAGGGCAATTGATCATGGCCAATCCACCTAACCTGCACATCTTTGGACTGTGGGAGGAAACCGGAGCACCCGGAGGAAACCCACGCACATACGGGGAGAACATGCAGACTCCACACAAACAGTGACCCAGCAGGGAATCGAACCTGGGACCCTGGAGCTGTGAAGCAATTGTGTTAACCACTGTGCTACCGTGCTGCAGAGGGATCTGGGTGTCCTGGTACATGAATCAGAGAAAGTTACTATGCAGGAACAGTAAGTGGTCAAGAAGGCAAATGGAATATTGGCATTTATTGCCAGGGAAATGGAATATAGAAGCACAGAGGTTTTACTGCAGCTTTACAGTGACCCAAGCCGGGAATCGAACCTGGGACCCTGGCGCTGTGAAGCTACAGTGATGATCACTGTAGGGGAACAGGCCTTTGCAAGATCCAAGAAGGCCATATATAGAGGTTGAGGACCAGGGGATTAAGATTATCCACCAGCCTCCATTCACCCTCTTCGGCAGTCCATCGGGATCGAGGGAGAATTGTTTCCATCCTGGTCCAGTGGGTGGGAATGTGTGACGGGTCCATTGTGTTATTTACAGACTCTGTCATATGTGGGTCTGATGGTGTTTGAAGGGTTGGGTTGTTGGGAGGTTTGTGCGCTCTCTCCGACACCTCGACTTCGCCTCTGCACGTTCCTGACCAAGTCTCTCGCTTTGCTCGCTGCCTTCCCGAATAAACTTTCTCCATTTTCTTCTGGTGTTCGGCAAAGAGCCTGGTTTGGAGTGATTGGCATCATGGTGCTGGGCAAGTTGGCTTGGGAGAGGACGCTGCTGTTCCACTGCCTTCCGTGTCACTGGATTGTGAGAGCCTTGCGAAGATCCTGCTGGTGATACTTCTCCAGTGCTTTGCGCAGGTTACTGTACGTTGTCCAAGTCTCAGAAACATAAAGGAGCCAGAGAGAATCACTGTTGCTCAGTAAACCGGTTTCTGTGGCCGAATTCTCTGGCCATTGAGATTCTGTTCCCGCTGGCAGCGCACTGCCCCCCCCCCCCCCCCCCCCCCCCCCCCCCGCCCCCACCCCTCCCGGTGGCATGGGGCGGCTTCAATGGAAAATCCCATTGATAGCAGTGCGACCAGGGAATTACGCCGGCAGCGAACTGCGCGCGGCAGAGACACGTGGAACCAAGGGACCGACAAATCCTTGCCCTCAAATACTCTTTTCCATAATCGGACTGAAGGCTGAGTTGGCGCATTGGGGCGATAGTGAATTTTGCCGTCTGTTGCCTGCCTTCATCAAGCCGAGGCTACGGAGGTACACAAAATTCCCTAACGTTTTCCAGGATCTCACCTTTGATCTTAACTGATGGGGGAAATGTTTTATAAAGTGGGAGCCGGTTGGAAGAGTGGGAGAATTCACTCTATTTAAACCTGGACAGCAGAAGTTCCACCCTGCAATAGCTGTGGGTTAGAATACTTACCTTATTAAGAGTTCACAACTGGAACCTGGAGGTTTGAAGCAGTTACGTTGTTAAAAACTTAAAATCTTAATGCTTCCGAAGGGCCGTCAATTGAATTTTGCCCAACAGAAAGAGGAGTGATCCCGAATTCAGCTCAGATTCTGTGCAGGCAAAAAACCGGGACAATCATTTTGAAACCATGTGCAGTGCAAGCTCTTTCAGGAATCAGCGCTGCTGCCAAGGGAGCATCTTGGACCAATTAGTACGTCTGGTTCCTGGAGAAATTGAGGCTGGGTTGCGCACTGTGACATGTGATCAGCAAACAGGAAGGGATCCCACCTCTTAAGGGCTGAGGACATTTGCACCGAGGGATTGAATTCCTCGATGGGGGAGGGGGGAGGTGCAGATGACAGCTGGCTGTGTATCCAGCTTTGCAGAATGCTGAGAGTGATTTCCCAGCGCTCTGCACAGGATGGTGCTGGAAGTTTGGGCTGCTCTAAGTATATCTTTACGCGTTCTGTTACTCTTTCTGTCCATTATCGTTGAAAGCAATGCGAGGAACGAAAGGTTTGCATTCCCAAAGCGCTTTATCCAATTAAATTCTTTTGTGGTCTCTGTTGTCTGAAATTTGCACCCAGCAATCTCCACCAAACAGCAAGGTGATAATGACCTGAGAGCGATGACATTTGAGGGCTAAATATTGACCAGGACACTGGGGATAAACTCCCCTGATCTTCTTCAATATGGCACCACGGGACCCTTTATGTCCAACAGAGAAGACGTCAGCTGGAAAGGCAACGCGTCGATCAGTGCAGCACTCCAACCACTGGACTGGAGCAGCAGCTTTTGTGGGACTTGAACCCACAAATCCCTGACCTGGGGATATGAGCTGAGCCACAGCTGAGACTAGGCGTACGAGGCTGAATGTCGTCTTCTTCATTTCTTGTGTCTCGGCACAGCTGAGTGACAACGCAGAGGGGGTGCTGTTTAATAAATGTGCCTTGATTTTGACAAGAGGTGAAGTCGCCCCACACTTTCCTTTTCGGGAATGTTTCCATTATTCGCACTCATTTTGAAACCATTTATATTCACCGTTTAGTCGTTAACAGTAGGAAGAACAGCCTCAAATCATACCACAAAGATTGAGCCTGCAAACATCCTTAATCTCCTGCCACATACCCACAGTGCCGAATTCTTCCTTCACTCCTGAAATTCAGACGGGAAAACCGGCCTGTGGAAAATACGCTGGCAACTCCTGTCGTTTGTGCAATTTGCATATCATTAGTATTTTAATGAAGGATGCATCTGTCTACTCAAATTTGCATAAAAGTGTTAAATAAAGCCCTTGTTTTTCTGCAAAAATGTCACCGAGTTCTTTGTGGAGTGAATAATGTTTGGAGTACAGTGACTGCAGTTACATACCAAACTATTGAATTATCCTACCACAGTCACTAATCCGCTGTGCTGGTTAATCAGAATTAACCTACCATAGTCACTAATCCGCTGTGCTGGTTAATCAGAATTAACCTACCACAGTCACTAATCCGCTGTGCTGGTTAATCAGAATTAACCTACCACAGTCACTAATCCGCTGTGCTGGTTAATCAGAATTAACCTACCATAGTCACTAATCCGCTGTGCTGGTTAATCAGAATTAACCTACCATAGTCACTAATCCGCTGTGCTGGTTAATCAGAATTAACCTACCATAGTCACTAATCCGCTGTGCTGGTTAATCAGAATTAACCTACCATAGTCACTAATCCGCTGTGCTGGTTAATCAGAAAGTCTTGTCTGCACTGTGATATTTATTATCCGTGACTTTCCCTTTGAGCAGAATTCATTAAACATCAGATTGTCATTTTTGCTTATTTCACAATATTCTTCACATCCGAGCTTGGAAGATGGAAGGGTGGCAATGAGCTATTCAACAATGGGAGCATCACTTGATGGTCTCCTCCCAACTTGCCAACATGTTGAGTTGGCAGCAGCCATACTGGCTGACCTTTCCCTTCTTCTGAGCCCAGGTCAAGTGCAACCCATCAAACCCAAGTCATTTCCCCCAAGTCACATCAACCTGACACCTTCCCAGTTCAGCTTGGGGACCCAGCAACTCTAAAGAAGCTCGACACCGTCCAGGACAAAGCAGCCCCGCTTGATCGGCACCCCATCTACCATGTGAAACATTCACACCCTCCACCACCGACGCACTATAGCAACCGTGTGTACCATCTACAAGATGCTCTGCGGCAACTCAACAAGGCTCCTTCGAAGGCACCTTCCAAACCCATGTACCCTACCACCTATAAGGACAAGGGCAGCAGACACATGGGAACACCACCACCTGCAAGTTCCCCTCCGAGTCACTTACCGTCCTGCCTTGGAAATGTATCGGCCGTTCCTTCATTGTCACTGGGTCAGAATCCTGTGACTCCCTGTGTAACATCACTGTGGGTGTTCCCATACTAGACAGACTGCAGTGGTTCAATGTGGATTATCACCACCTTGTCAAAGGGCAATTAGGAATGGACAATAAAATGTTGGGCTTACCGGTGATATTCACCTGCCCTGAGCAAATAAAGAAGTTAATTTACCCACCGATGCAGCAGAAGATGAATGCACGCAATTTTGAATATTGTCTTTTCCCTTCTACATTCGTGATATGAGGATTTCACTTCTGAGACCATTTAAAACTATACTGCTTTGAAATTTTAGAAGGCTAATTCTTAGCATTGTTCTGCATTTGCATTGCAGGCAGCAATGTTTACTTACTTCTGTTTTGTTGGTTGCTATGTATGTTTTTAAGCACACTGAAACGCTCATTACATCATACATGATGTGGAGCACATGTTTACTGTGCATTAAGACTTGATCCTGATATAAAGGTTAGAGCCGGAAGAGACGCAGCTGAATAGTGCAGTCTGATTTTTTTTTTTAAACTTTGCAGCTGTGCTCTGCTTCCCCGATGTGAGTAGATGTGGAGAATTTGCTGTAGCAACGGTATCCGCGGGCTTCTCCTTGCTTTGCAGGCTCCGTGACAGAGCAGAATGGGCCTCATCCTGGCCAGGTGCTGACCACAGCTCAGTTTGTGACATTTCCATCTGTGATTTTGAAGGTGATGGGTTCAGGCCCTGTACTAGAAACTTCAGCGCGAACACGTAGACTAACACGCCAGCGAATTACTGAGGGAACACGGCACTGTTGGGGATGCTGTGTTTTAGATGAGGCATTAAGCCAAGATGGACATTCAAGATCCCATGGAAGTGTTTTGAAGACAATCGGAAGAGTTCTGCCCAATGTCCTGTCCAATATTTATCTCTCAATCAACTCAGAACAGATGACTGAAGAGTGTTTGGACTGATGGACTAGGTAGAAAGATAGAGAATTGGTTTATTGAAACATCACCAAACACCAAATTGTAATGACAATACAAGTTAAATATGTAACCATAATTCATGCCAGTGTTATAGAGAGAGTTATTAACAGAATGATGGGATTATCACAGTTCACAAGGAGGCCATTTGGCCCATCATGTCTGCACCTGCACATTGTTTTGATTCCAGTAATCAATTGAACCTGACCCCACCACACTTCCAGGCTGTGCATTCCAGACCTTTTTTTTGTAAATTTAGATTACTCAATTAATTTTTTCCAATTAAGGAGCAATTTAGCGTGGCCAATCCACCTACCCTGCACATCTTTGGGTTGTGGGGGCGAAACCCACGCAAACACGGGGAGAATGTGCAAACTCCAAACGGACAGTGACCCAGAGCCGGGATCGAACCTGGGACCTCGGCGCCGTGGGACTGCAGTGCTAACCACTAGGCCACCGTGCTGCCCTCGTGCATTCCAGACCTGAACCACTTCTTTAAATCTGTGCCTCACTCATTCTTGATGAGTGGGAGGAAATTCTCCTGATCTGCTCTGTCCAGCCCACTCATGATTTTGAACATTTCCTATCAAATCTGCTCTTAGCCTTCTTGTGTCCAAGGAGAACAGTCCCAACCTCTCCAATCTATCCTCATGGCTGATGTTTCTCCTCCCTGGAACCACTCTTGTGCACCTCTGCTGCAATCTCTCTCCAACATGTTCACATCCTGTAGTGTGGCTCCCAAAACTGTACACAATATTCCAGCTGAGATCTAACTTAACATATTGTATAAATTCAGCGTAACCTCCTCTTAAAATTAAAATAAAAGTATAAAATAAGAAAAGGATTGGGCAATTTTGATCATTACAAAATACAAATAATTACAACAGGTTGCAAACTAGCTTTGCTTAATTTACAGAATAAAAACAAAATGAGATTACTGGAGGCAACTTTTGATTCTCATGAAGTGTCTGCTCTCCTTTGTCATTGGGTGATTAGCAATTCCAAACAATCTCTGAAGATTTAATAATTTTGCAAAAATATGGAGCCAGGTGGGTCTCTTGAGAACAAACTAGGAATTCAGGAGGAACATTCCCAGAATGCGGAGAATGTGGAGCTCACTATGACAGGGAGTAGTTGAGGTGAGTAGAATAGAGATATTCAGGGCAAGGTAGAAAAACGCATCAGAGTGAAAGGAATAGAAGATGCAGCTGATAGGCTGAGATGAAGAGGGATGGGAGGAGGCAGAGTGAGGTGTAAGAGCCATCATGGGCCAGTTGGGCCGAATGGCCTATTTCTGTGCAATGTTGGACTGGTGCAATATCTCTGCTTGATTTGTTTCGTCCATTCATAGGGTGTGAGCATCGCTGACTCACCCAGCATTCATTGCCCATACCTCGTTGTTCTTGTGAAGGTGATGGTGAGCCACCTTCTTGAACCGCTGTCGTCCGTGGGGTGTAGGTACACCCACAGTGCTGTTAGGGAGGGAGTTCCAGGATTTTGACCAAGTGACAGTGAGGGAACGGCGATATTATTCCCAAGTCAGGGTGGCGAGTGGCTTGGAGAAGATCGTGGTGGGTTCCTAGGTATCTGCTGCCCTTGTCCTTCTAGGTGGCTGAGGCCGTGGGTTTGAAGGTGCTATTGAAGGAGTGAATGGACCGGTTAAACTGTCGCGTGTGTTCACACATCTGAAGACTCTGAAGGCGGGCATGGCATTTTTGCAGGAGACGCATTTGAAGTTGGGGGAACCAAACGAGGCTGAGGAAGGGATGGGTGGAGCAGTGAGTTCAGGACCAAGTGAGTTCAGGGTACTTTGGGCTGCTCGAGGCAGGGGTGGCCGCTCTCCCCATTGCTTATCGCCTTGGCTCCAGAGTGGCTGGCAATGGCCCTTAGGGCACCGAGGGACTGGAACGGGATTAAATGGGGGGTTGGGGGGGGGGGGGTCCAGCACAGGGTGCCGTTGCATGCGGAGGACCCCCTGTTGTATATTTCAGTCCCGGTGGGCAGCATCAGAGGCACAATGGGGTCCTGGGGGAGATTGGCCGGTCCTCAGGAATATGGGAAAGAGCGAGGTGTTCCCGATTGAGACTGGAGGGTAGGAAAGGAGATTCGGGGAGTTGCCGTTTAGGGTGGTGGGGACGAGTTTGCAAACTTGCGAAGTTGGAGGACCTGGAGGGTGAGTATGAGTTGCCATGGGGAAATGGCTTTAGGTGCCTGCAGGTTGGGAACTTTGTAAGGAGCGAGGTGCCCTCCTTTCCTGGGCTACTGGGGTTGCAGGAACAAGCTGCTGTCGAAGGACGAAGTGGGAGGGGGGCGTCGATGTCTAGAAGAAGTTGCTGGAGTGGGTGGGGGATACTAAGAGGAGGTGAGGAGGTGGGAGGGGAGGTGGCTACCGAGGCCTAGGCAGAGGGTGAACACGTCCTCGCTGCGTGCGAGGTTAAGCCTCCCCCAGTTCAAAGTGGTGCACAGAGCAGATGTGATGGTGACTAGGTGAGTAGAATCTTTGAGGGGGTGGAGGATAGGTGTGGGCGCTGCGTGGGGGGGGCCCGTTAATCACGTCCACATGTTGTGGGTTCTGACAGGGGCTCTCGGACGTGATGCCCGAGTTGGTGGAGGTGGAAATGGTCCAGAGGTGATGATGTTTGGGGTGCAGGAAGACCCGGGTGTCCAGGGGATGAGAGAGGCCGATGTTTTGGCCTTTGCCACCCCGATTGTCCGGAGGTAGATTTTGCTCAACTGGCGGGACGGAGCTGCCGAAAGCGGGGGTGAGGGTGAGCGGTCAGGCAGAATTCCTGAGGCTGGAGAGCGTCACGTTCACCTTGAGGGGGTGGCCAGATAGTTTTACCCGGAGGTGGAAGAAGTTTATTGATTTCTTTAAGGAGGTTTGAGAGGTCCGTAAACTGGTTTAAATGGGGACGGTGGGATGTGAGGACAGGTTGGCGTCAGTGGAGAGGGGGTGAGTGGGGGTTGTTTATTGCAGGAATTGTCAAACTTGGGGGCGTGGCCTGTGGGTGGGTCGCGGGCGGGTGTCGGGAGGGTCGCGGAAGCGTCCGTCGCGGCGCTCCCGATCGCGCAAATCCGCGCGTAACAGCCGGCTTTTAATAATGCCGGCCGAGAACGACCTTCAAAATGGCCAGGAACAGATTAAAAAATTTGGCCGCACTGCGCATGCGTGCCCAATCATCGGTGCGCACCGAAGATCAGACACGCATGCGCAGTTTGGCTGCATTTTTTTATATGGTTGCAGCCATTTTTTTCTCAAGTTCGGGGGCCAAAGGGACAAAGGGACCCGAAACTATTTCCTCCATTTTTGTCAGCAACAAACAAGATAAGAGAAAATGGTGGGTCGCGCAGGTCGGCCAGCGTGGGTCCCGAAAGTTGGCCGGTAAGTAAAAATGGGTCCTTGGAAAAAAAGTTTGAAAAACACCGGTTTATTGAATTGTCTGGCTTTTCTTCCCATTCTATTTGTACAAATGAAAATGCCTTGAATAAAAATATATAGTTTTAAAATGCGTGAGGGGGTGAATGTGTCGGCTGCTGGATGGGACACGGGTCAAGCGGGGCTGCTTTGTCCTGGATGGTGTTGAGCTTCTTGGGTGTTGTTGGAGCTGCGCTCACCCAGGCACGCGGAGAGTATTCCATCGCACTCCTGACTTAGATGGTGGACAGACTTTGGGGAGTCAGGAGGTGAGTTAGTCGCCACAGGATTCCTCGCCTCTGATGTAGCCACAGTATTTATATGTGATCGAGTTCAGTTTCTGGTCAATGGTGACCCCCCCCCCCCCAGGATGTTGACAGTGGGAGATTCAGTAATGGTGACGCCACTGAATGTCAAAGGGCGATGGTTAGATTCTCTCGTGTTGTTTTATCACATCACAAAACAATGTCCTTTGTGCATGCCTATGCAAAGAGATATGTGAAATTATTTTAAAATCCTGTGCCTCTTGCAGCGCATTCCTTCACAGTATATTCCTTGGAATGGTTTCTGGCTGCAGCAGAGGCATTGCGAAATTAATCCCTCTTCCATCCATTTGAATAAACCTGCCAGTGTGCCCCTCTGGCTGTGCACTTCCCTCATTGCTTTTCGACGTCTGCCCTTGAGCCCCTTCCCTTTATAAAATATTAAATGTTTTCTGGCTTACGGAATCAGCAACCTTCCAATCGATTCTGCTGTCCCTGGTGGTAACTTGTGGCACAGCCAAGCAAGTGTTTACAGGGCTATGAATAAATAAACGCTGTCTGTACATATATCTCGCCACGGCTATGGGACTGGGAGAAACAAGACAGGAAGCAGATAGCGTCACAGTCGCTTTTTCTGAGGTTCTTGCGCCCACCCACACTTGAAGGATGTGGGTCAGGGTTCGGAATCTGCCTTTTGTGGAGCTTAAGTAAAAAGGAATTTGTGGAAATCCGCAATGATAACTGAGATGCCGACGCCACACATCAGAAACCGAGACGGGATTGTGCCCGGGTGGGAAACCTCTGTCAGATTTCAGTTGCCCGTTTGCAGGAGTTATTTCACGACCGCTGAGTTGTACGTTGATGAATTCACAGGCCAGCTCTCGAGAAGCCATGATTAAACACTAGTTTTACTGGAGGATGGAGTGCTCGCCTTGCGTTTGACTTTTGATGCCGCTGCTGTTTCTACTGGCACGTCGGGAGGAGAGTGTTAATGGTTTTGGCCATTTAATAACCTCACAATCGCAGCTGCGGGAATAGCTCGCTGGGAGCAGAATAAATAGGGATTAGAAGAAGACGGGGATGATTAAATATTGCGGGGATCGCAAACTGAAAACCGACGGTAGGTTAGCTGACATCCGTCACGGGAAAAGGCGTTTAGGTTTCTGGGCTGGATTCTCCGTCAGCGGGATCCTCCGTTTCCCCGGCAAAGCACTCACGCCCGCGGATTTCCCGACGGTGCGGGGCTGCCCACAATGGGAAACCGTGCTGGCCGGCTGCCGAGCCGGAGAATCCCACTGCCGGAGGGGACGCGCCGCACCGAAAAACGGGTGCTGCGGGCCGGAAAATTCCGCCCAGATGTTCAGCTTTACTTTGTGTTGTAAATGAGAAAAGAGGAGTCATTGCAGAATATTCTTTCGATAATGCTGCAAACGATGCAGTATCTGAAATAAAGCACAGAAATGCTGGGCGAGCGTTTTCGGCTGTTGGCATCTGAAAAGATAAACCCAGGTTAACGCTGCTCGTCTCAGTGCTTTCACGCAAGTGGCTGCTGAATGAAACATCAACGTATCATTGGATAAAAGCAAATTACTGCGGATGCTGGAATCTGAAATGAAAGAAATGAAATGAAAATCGCTTATTGTCACAAGTAGGTTTCAATGAAGTTACTGTGAAAAGCCCCTAGTCGCCACATTCCGGCGCCTGTTCGGGGAGGCTGGTACGGGATGACAATGTTAATGAAAGAGAAAATGCTGGAAATCTCAGCAGGTCTGGCAGCATCTGTAGGGAGAGAAAAGAGCTAACGTTTCGAGTCCGATGACTCTTTGTCAAAGCTTTGGCAGTCATCTGGACTCGAAACGTCAGCTCTTTTCTCTCCCTACAGATGCTGCCAGACCTGCTGAGATTTCCCAGCATTGTCTCTTTCATTAACATTATCATCTCTCTTTTCAGAAACTGACAGGTCCCACTTTGGCTTCTTCTAGTTGCTGGTCCCTTTTCCCAGTTTACTGGCAGGAATGGAGCCCACGACACGTGAGTTGTGGAGAAAAGGAGGTGGTTTGATCGGCCAGCCGAACCACTTTGCCCAGGACTCACCGACTGCGGTGTCAGGCCCCTTCCGCCTTTGACACAGCCCCATGCGGCCTCAGCTGCAGATTCTCACAATACAAACATCTGGCATGTTTGAAATTCCTCAGCCTCCCTCGTAATGGGAGCTCAAATACCCTCGTTAGCAAATGCCCGCTCAACAATGGCCAGAAACCTAAGCAAAGAAAACGTCAGGACTAGAACACAGTTGGAAACAACGCACAGAAACATCCACTCCACTGAGTAGCAGAGGCTTGAATTTTTTTTAACTTTATTTCAAAAAGGCTTAGCAGTCCGCTACATTGAGTTATCATCAATCTTGTTTTATTTTTGGCTGGTTGTAAAGGGATTCTGCAGAAGCTCCACCCTAAAAGCTTTTATGTGCCTTTAGTTGCTGCGAGCTATGGTACAGGTCAGGAGCTATTGTAGATTAGTGAGCAGGAAGTTAGTCCCACGAGGAGCATGTGATTGAATGTCTTCCCATCTTTTACTTCCAGCCCAGTTCATGAGGCTAAGAAATTACACTCTGCCATTCTCTAGCACTGAGTCACAGCTGGTTTTGCTTATTGCTCAGCAGTAAGAAGCCCACGGCTCTGGGAAAACACTGGTGGCTGTAGGAATTGCGTGGAAAATGAAGAGGGAAGCACATTACCGGAAGGGACTCTTTAGCTGTTTTTCTTAAGGGGAAAAAAAAAGTCCTCAGGAAAACACACCCCAAAGTGTTTGAAAGCAGTTCGCTGTCCGGTCACATTTTACTTCCTCTCTCCTCCTGCCTATTGGAATGGGAGAAAGTGCAGAGGGTTTGTGAAAGGGCGAGTGCGGGAGAGCCGAAGGGAGAATTGTTTTGCCTTTAAAAGGGTCAAATAACAGACAGCTTTCATTCTTAATTCTTTTGTCTTGACAAGATTTTCCAATGGAGGCAATTGGAGAACCTATACTTCAGGGAGAAGAAGTTTTCTGTGGAAGTCCATGATCCTCGCAGGTAAAGTATTGTTTATTATGGGATACCCAGTCTGGTCTGTACACTGCCTGCTTTTTGTAGCCTTCCTGCTAGACAGGAACAGAGGCAGTTTGCTTCTCAAAATTTGGAATATGTGATACTCTAAACATTGTACGCAGCTTGCTAACGTTTAGTGTAAAGATGCTGTGAGCTGGCTGCTGCTTTGTGGCCAGTTTTTATTTTGAGCACACCAATGAAACTTCTTAAAGTACTCTTAAAAGTTGCTCTGAATAAGATTGTGGGCTCAATCGGAATTTTGTGAACAAGTGGGCGGCAAAGATCCAGTGGGAGGAGGGGGGAATGCTGCGAGCACTCGCGGTGAGGGGAAGGGATTCATATTGTAACGATCAAACTGCTGTGAACGGTAACACTATCCACCCTTGGGATGGGAGAGAAAATCCTGCAGCAACCTTGCTTTATGTTTATGTTCCCAGGGCTTCTGTAACCAGGAGAACCTTTGGTCACAGTGGGATTGCAGTGCATACATGGTACGCCAGCACTGCACTGATTAAATCAATCTGGGCAATGGCCATAAGCCAGCATCAATTCTATCTGGACAGAAAACAAAGCAAGGTGAGCATAAATAAGCGTGAAAATATTTTCTCGGTGAAGTGTGCTGTCGTGCTTTGGAAGTATTATCGACAGAAGTTTTTTTTTTAAACTTAAGAATGCTATTTATAAATAAATGTCACTTTGCACAAGATGTGGCAGTGGAGACTAAATTATTAGTTTGCGTTGCCTCCCTGCAATCTCTCTGACTCAGTGACTGAACGAACAGCCCAGTGAACCTTAAGTGACCGACATTCCCAACTCCGTGACTGGTCTGGGCTAATCTTAGTCGGATTGTGGTTTGGGCTGTATACAATTTGCCTGGGTCACTTTGCTGCCGGGGGGGGGGAATCAGCCAGGATTCCTGGTGCCGTGCTCAGCCTGCAGTGTTTCAGACCAGTCCCCAAACTGGGATCCACATAGCAGTTTGTAGACTTTCCAGTGGGTCCAGGAAATAAGGCGAAAGGAAGAATGAGAAAGTCTTGGCGTGAGGCAGACGTGGAGGATGGCAAACATTAGGGCAGCACGGTGGCGCAGTGGGTTAGCCCTGCGGCCTCACGGCACCGAGTTCCCAGGTTCGATCCCGGCTCTGGGTCCCTGTCCGTGTGGAGTTTCCACATTCTCCCCGTGTCTGCGTGGGTTTCGCCCCCCACAACACAAAGATGTGCAGGGTAGGTGGATTGGCCACGCTAAATTGCCCCATAATTGGAGCCGGTGCAGACTCGATGGGCCGAATGGCCCCCTTCTGCACTGTAAATTCTATGATAATCTATGATTAGACCGAGGATATTCAAGCGGTTTATTAGGGAGAAGGCACATACACCTCACTGATATAAATAATTGGCTGTTTTCTTAAAAGCATTATTGAACCACTCTGCTTGAGTGTTATGTCGGAGTATAATTTAGATGTGAGGGTCCTGATTACTCATCCGTTTGAAAAGGGGTCCATAGAAAGTCTGAGAACCAGTGATTTAAACCCAGCTGCTTTTGTCCGCAAGGATGGTGCGCACTGCCTGGATCATGAGGAATCTGACTGCGTGTAGGGCATCATGCCCACATCGTGTATGAACACCTCCCGGGTTGGCACAGAGCAACCTTGAGGATAAGGCTTAATGAACACAGCAGAGTCTTTATTCTCTCCAGGATAATGGAAATGTCAAATGGACTCTCTGCAAAGGCAGTTCCGGCTGAGGTGACTAATCCCTTTGACAAATATCTAGCTGGGAGCGGGATAAGTATAGTATGGTGAAGAACGTCTGCAGCACCTTTTTACGACCACTGGATGTATCAAAGTACTTCACAGCAAATGAAGTACTTTTCGAAGTGTGGTCGCTGTTGTCATGTGGGAAACACGGCAACCAATGTGTGCGGAGCAAGATCTGACAACCAGCGATTTGAAAAATGAAAATCGCTTATTGTCACGAGTAGGCTTCAAATGAAGTTACTGTGAAAAGCCCCTAGTCGCCACATTCCGGCACCTGTCCGGGGAGGCTGGTACGGGAATCGAACCGTGCTGCTGGCCTGCTTGGTCTGCTTTAAAAGCCAGCGATTTAGCCCGGTGAGCTAAACCAGCCCCTCATTTGATCATGATCAGCTGGTCTTTATTTTATTATTTTAATTGACGGATGAAAAGTGACCAGGACAACAGGGGGGAACCCCTCCTGCTCATCTTCAAAACAGTGCCTGAGAGAGCAGACAGCGTCCCAGTGCAACATCCCATCCAAAAGACAACTGCTCCAACAGTGCAGCACTCCCTGGGTGCCGCACTTTCATTCTTCTGCTCAAGGTTCTGTAGGATTGAGTCTAATATAACCTCTGCTTAGTCTCTAGGTATAATATTTGAAACCTTTGCTCTTCACCGTAATTCTGATCGTCGGTCGGGTCCGCTTTGTCCCGAGTGTGGATTTAAATAGTTTCTAAAAGGGGTGAAGGATATGCAGTGCAACCCGCTGAACCTCAGCCTTCCCTCTGCCGTAACTCCTGCATGACAGGATTCAGCTCCATTTTAAGCTCTTGTGCATCCCCTTGCTGCCTTTGTCAGATGTGCATTGAGGTTTTGGCGCCTTTATTTACTGCTTTTGTTACTTTTTCCAGTCAAAGATCCATGCGGCAAGAAGTCTGAGTGAAATCGCCATTGATTTGACGGAAACGGGAACACTGAAGATGTCCAAACTGGCCAATATGGGAAGTAAAGGCAAAATTATCAGTGGGAGCAGCGGGAGCCTGTTATCGTCAGGTAAGGTGGACATTCTGAAAATGAATTGTGTCTCCAGACAGATACTTTGCTTCAGAGTTAAGGGAGGAACAGAGGTTGTTTCAGATCAACAACCTTTCGTCAGAACTGGGAAGATGTTAGCGACCGAGGTGAAAGGGGGAGTGTAATAGGCTGGGAAACAGAAGAGATTAAATGGCAAAAGATCATCGTCTAACTCTGCTTCCACCGATGCACAGATGCTGTCGGACCTGCGGAATATTCGGAGCGTTTTCCGCTTTGATTTCACATTCGCAGCATCCGCAGTATTCTCTCTAACCTCAGAGTAATTGTCTCATTCCGTCCCTGCCTCAAATTAGGTCACTATTCCTCCAGCACAGAGAGGAAATACAGAACAAAGTTCAAATTAATTGAAATTTCAACGTTGCGGCTGTACTTTTAACTATTAGATGCGTGGCTTTAATATTTACAATTCATCATTGTGTGTTTTCTCCACTGGCCTAAACAGGGTGGAGAACTCTCTGTGTTACATGGAGATGTCAACCATGGCTCACTTGGCAGCGCTCTCACTTATAAATCACCACGGTTGTGGGTTCTTATCCCAGTTGAGGGACTTGAGTGAATAATCCAAGCTGACACTCCAGCGCAGTACTGAGGCAGTGCTGTGCTGTTGGAGATGCATCAAGCCTTAAAGCCCTCAGCTGAATATACACACTCCCATGTCACAATTTGAAGAGGAGCAAAGAGCGGCCTCCTCAGTCTCCTGGACAATGTTTATTGCTCAGCCAACAGCAATGAAACAAGTTGCCTGCTCTTATATTTCACTGCTGTTTGTGGGAGCTTGCTGCGCACTAATTGGCTGCAGTATCACTTCGTTATGATCACACTTCAAAAGTACTGCCTCGGCTGTGAAGCACTTTAAGAATTTCTGAGGTAGTGAGGGCGCTATATAAATGCACATTCCTTCTTTTTCTTAAAGTCATAAACCTACGTACGGAGAATATTTTTATGGATTAATTATGTGGGTCACACAGAGAAATCCTTCTCCCTGTGAACAAAAGGGCGGAATTCTCCGTCGGCAAGATCTCCGCTCCGCCGGTGGTACGCCCGCGGATTTCCCGACGGCGTGGGCTGGCCACAATGGGAAATCCCATTGGCCGGCTGCCGGAACGGAGGGTCACGCTGCTGACCAGGGCATGCACGCAGGAAAACGCAGCTGCCGGCCCAGAGAATCCCGCCTCCTAAGTTTGATTCCCACTTTACACCGGCTCAGCTGATTTGAATCCAGCAGCAACGGGGGATTTAGTCTTGTCTTCAGTGAACCTGGAGCCATTAAACCATAAGGTTTAGGAGCCGAATTAAGCCATTTGGCCCATCGAGTCTGCTCCGCCATTTGATCATGCAAAATGTTTCTAATCCCAAGTCTCCAGCTTTCGCTCCATAACCCCTTATTCCCCTTATTAATCAAGAAATACCCTGTGTTTGGGGTGCTGCAGACCAAGAGCTGGATGGTCAAATCAGACAGAATAGTTATTTCATACAACATCAGAACGACGGGCAGGAGTCGGGAATTCAGCCTCTCGAGTCTGCTCCACCGTTCAATATGATCATGGCTGATCCCATCCTGGCCTCAATGCCACCGTCCTGCCCGTTCTCCATAACCCTTCGACCCATTACCAATTAAAAATCTGTCTAACTCCTCCTTAAATGTACTCACTGTCCCTGCATCCACCGCACCCTGGGGCAGCGAATTCCACAGATTCACAACCCTTTGGGAGAAGCAGTTTCTCCTCATCTCTGTTTTACATTTTCCATCTCTTATCCCGACAGTGTGTCCCCCTCGTTCTAGAATGCCCCACAAGAGGAAACATCCGCTCCACGCCTACTTTATCCATACCTTTTAATCACTTTATATAGCTCAATTTGTTCGCCCCTCATTCTTCTAAACTCGAGAGTATAGGCCTAAACTGCTCAATCTCCCTTCATAGGACAAGCCCCTCACCTCTGGAATCAATTCTGTGAACCAGCTCCTCCTAATCCCAATCACAAACCTCCCACCCTGCAAGAATCAGGGGAGATAGAGAGACACACACACCAATCAGAAGAAATAATTGCCTCAGATATTTGTGTGTGTGGAGTAGTCGTTCCTCCTGAAATTAGACACCTATACATTACAGGCAGCAACAGCAGGTAGAGTTTTGTGCATTTCTTTCCATCTCTCACCTTACTTCCATAGAAGATCAACAGATAGAAACCCTGAGGCAAAAAAATATAAAGTGAACAATTTTAGCCATTTTCTCCGGAGCTGCCCAGTGATCTTGCACCCCGGTTATATTAGGAGGGAGGAGTGTGAGAGAATCTGTAAGGAAACCCCAGACCTGTAACTTGTATTCCTCTGGCAGTGTCCGCGTTACCCAGTTTCCGATTTCAATGAAGAACAAAGAAAATTACAGTACAGGAACAGGCCCTTCGGCCCTCCCAGCCTGCGCCGATCCAGATCCTTTATCTAAACCTGTCTCCTATTTTCCAAGGTCTACTTCCCTCTGTTCCCGCCCGTTCATATACCTGTCTAGATGCCTCTTAAATGATGCTATCGTGCCCGCCTCTACCACCTCCGCTGGTAAAGCGTTCCAGGCACCCACCACCCTCTGCGTAAAAAACTTTCCACGCACGTCTCCCTTAAACCTTTCACCTCTCACCTTGAAATCGTGACCCCTTGTAACTGACACCCCCACTCTTGGGAAAAGCTTGTTGCTATCTACCCTGTCCATACCTCTCATAATTTTGTAGACCTCAATCAGGTCCCCCCCCTCAACCTCTGTCTTTCCAACGAAAACAATCCCGACAGCCGAGAAGCAGCTGATTTCCCTGACATTCCTTCACAAAGGCAGGAAAAGGACACTCGATGCGTCCGTGTATTCTGATGAGAGCAAATTAATTTGATCAGCAAGCTGCTGTATGAGAGACGTGGTGGGAAATCTTCAAACCCGCTCAGGAGGACCTTTACAACTCTACCCACGCGACAACTTAATACTTCAATGAAACTGGTGTAGCCTTGCACAGATTTTCGAAACTTGCAAGTGACTTAGAATTGGCACCAACTCATTTATGTTGCTGTTTATGTTTCACTTGAGTCTTCTCCCACCCCAATGTCAGCTCTTAACATCGCTAAAAACAGATTCGCTGTTAATGATCGCAGTGCTGGTTCTCTACATTACAACAGTGACTAAACTTCAGAAGTAGTTCACTGAGTGAAAGGTTTGGGATATCCTGAGGTTGTGAAAGGTGTTAAATAAATGGAAGTCTTTCTTAATTATTTCTACTTCACCTCACCCTGTTAACGGATCCTTCTATTCCTTTCTCCATCTTATGTTTATCGAGATTCCCCCTAAATGCATCTTGGAGAACATTAGCCTGAAAGCTCAACTTGCCTGGACTGTCCCATGCCGCCAGCCCTGGCTATGTTACAGGGACGACCTCCAGTTGGGGCGTCATACAGTTTTCCCTGACCCTGCTGCATCTTATTGACAAAACAGACAAGATTCCTCCCCCCCCCCCCCTCCCCCCCCCCTCCCCCTCCCCCCCCCTCCACTCCCCCCTCCACTTCAGCACGGCGAATCCACCTAACCTGCACATCTTTGGACTGTGGGAGGAAACCGGAGCACCCGGAGGAAACCCACGCTGACACGGGGAGAATGTGCAGACTCCGCACAGACAGTGACCCAGCGGGGAATCGAACCTGGGTCCCTGGTGCTCACCACCTTGCTGCCCTGTAATGGATTCTGTCAGAGTTGGCAGGCCATGTTACAGTTGTATAGGACTTTGGTTCGGCCACATTTGGAATACTGAGTCCAGTTCTGGTCGCCACATTACCAGAAGGATGTGGATGCTTTGGAGAGGGTGCAGAGGAGGTTCACCAGGATGTTGCCTGGTATGGAGGGTGCTAGCTATGTTGAGACGTTGAGTAGATTAGGATTATTTTCATTAGAAAGATGGAGGTTGAGGGGGGACCTCATTGAGGTCTACAAAATCATGAGAGGTGTAGACTGGGTGGATAGCAAGAAGCTTTTTTTCCCAGAGTGGGGGACTCGATTACTAGGGGTCACGAGTTCAAGGTGAGAGGTGAAAGGTTTAAGGGAGATATGTGTGGAAAGTTCTTTACGCAGAGGGTGGTGGGTGCCTGGAACGCTTTGCCAGCGGAGGTGGTAGAGGCGGGTACGATAGCATCATTTAAGATGCATCTAGACAGATACATGAATGGGCTGGGAACAGAGTGATACAGATCCTTAGAAAATAGGCAGCAGTGTTAGATAGAGGATCTGGATCGGCGCAGGCTTGGAGGGCCGAAGGGTCTGTTCCTGTCATGTAATTTTTCTTTGTTCTTTGTTCTTGATATGATGAACTGAGACCCCCCCCCCCTTCCCCCCTCTACTCTCTCGAGTGTACCTGAAAGATCCCATGATGCTGTTTTGTGGAAGAGCAGGAGAATATTGGTGTCCAGGCCAATATTTACCTCTCGATCGACATCAAACAGGAAAACCCCAGTATAGCTGGTCATTACTATATTGATGCGTGTGGGATCCTGCTGTGCGCAAATTGGCTGCCACGTTTCCTACATTGCAACAATGACTAAACTTCAAAAGTACTTCTTTGGCTATAAAGTGCTTTTAAATATCTGGTGGTCATGAAAGGCGCTATAGCAATGGAAATCTGTTTTCTTCAGTCTGCACTTACCCCTATTAACGACCGGCTCCATTTCCAGCTGGATATTTGTCACAGGAATTAATCAGCCTGAACTGCCTTTGTTGAGAGTCCCTTTCATTCCCCGTTACCCGAGAAAGGATAAAATATTTCTTCCAGCGTTGATACAAGGTCAGAATCATGTTTGATCAAAATTGCGAGTGGAACAGATATTCTTCATTAATGTTCCAGGCTTCACCGTTTTGGTGTGCTTTCCTTCGAATTCTTGATGAATCACAGTTCATTTTTTGTTTTAATTTCTCATTGTTTAGCTTAGGAAAGTGAGCTGGCTAAAATGAGTGGAAATGTGAAATTGAGCTGAAATAGTGGGAGAACGATGGATTCTCTGGATAGCACTGGGCTTAAACTCTGTACATTGGCGATATTGTTGCGATCTTCAAAGAGCGACCAAATGGGTCAATATTCCTCGGTGTGAAGACAGTGCAGGGATAAAGCGTTGCACTGAACTTTTAAAAGTAAAGTTGTTTTCTTCATAGATTTAAAGTCAGGGAAAGGAGGTTTGGAGGGGGTGTGAGGAAAGCTTTTTCACCCAGAGGGTGGTGGGACTCTGGAACATTTGAGAAGTATTGAGTTCTGCACTTGCGATCCCAGGGCAAGTGCTGGAAAATGGGATTAGAATACTTAAGTGGAGGTTTTTTATCAGCACGGCTGCGATGGGCCGTAGGGCCTTTTCTGTGCTCTAGATCTCTATGACATTAGCTGAGCATCTGCAGCCATTCTCAATCCCGTACATCACTCTGTCCAGCTTCTTATCAACACTACACACTGACAATGAAAGGAAACTGCAACAATTACTTCTGATATTCAGGAAAATAACTTTTTACTAAATTGTTTTGTGTGTTCCAACCTTGTAGGAGACCGAATGTTCCCCTCGCAGAACTTGGGCGAGCATTGTTCAGGACGGAGTCTCCAAAAAGGGGGATCAGTCGGAAGGGAACTCATGGGGGGTCTCCCAGGGGATTGGGGGCCCCAGGTGCAGGCCCTCTGGTGCCATCTGGGTACTCTGGCAGTGCCAGCTGGCTCTTTGAAGGTGCCCAGGTGGCACTGCCAGCTGGCAGGGGCACTGTCTGGGTGCCAGGCTGGAATCTTTGCACAGCGTGGTCGGGCCCCGTGCGTGGGGGGGGGGGTGGGGCTGTGTGTGCGGGGCCACCCGGGGATCCCCTTGCAGTGAGTTTGGGCTTGTGTGGGGTGGGGGAATATCCGGGGTTTGAGTCGGGTGCTCGAGATATCGGGATATTGTTTAAAAATGTTGGTTTAGCACACTGGGCTAAATCGCTGGCTTTGAAAGCAGACCAAGCAGGCCAGCAGCGTGGGTTCGATTCCCGTACCAGCCTCCCCGAACAGGCGCCGGAATGCGGCGACTAGGGGCTTTTCACAGTAACTCCATTTGAAGCCTACTCGTGACAATAAGCCGTTTTCATTTCAAATGGCGTCCCGATCTCCACCTGCACTAAGGAGTTTTGGCGAGCGCCGTTCCTCCAGTGCAGAAACGGGACAAAGTGCTGCCTCAGCCGTGCGGTCCCCGGGGGGAAAAAAGGACACCAATTATTGATTAATGATCAGTTCTATTGAAGGCGAGGCTAAAAAGAAAGAGTGAAAGTCATTTAATAAATGAATATTTGTAGGTGAAGAGTTCAGGGAACTCCCTCCCCTGACCCTGGTGCTCACTAATTTTCCAGTTGTCATTTTTGCTGAAAGGTTTGAACTGCGGCCTGAGGCGTATCTGGAAACTTATGAGGGTCATGTGGAGCAGAAACACTGGCAGAGAGCAGATGGGCTGAATGGCCTGTTTCTGTGCTGTGGACTTTGGGTGGGATTTTCCAGCCCTGACATAGGTGGCCATTGTTGCGGATGGGATGGGGAAACCCCGCAGAGCCGTTAACGGTCAAGGCTCTCCAGATTTACGTGCCCTGTCCGTGCCGATGCACATTGGGGCTGGGAAATGCCACCACGCTGTAACTTGATGCAACGGTTGTGTCGAGCTCCTCATGTACAGTATTGCTGAAAGATGTTTACAGGTGGAAGATGAGCATGAAGTGAAGAATAGTCATTTGGTCGCACAGAACATTGGTCGTACAGAACTGAGTGTTACCGGAGAAAAATACATTTTGTCAAAGCTTTTCATCTTGCACTCATCAGAGCAATTGCAAGAATACCAATGTCAAGGGAATCAACAGCTTTACAGGTGGGGGGGGGGCACGGTAGCACAGTGGTTAGCTCAGTTGTTTCACAGCTCCAGGGTCCCAGGTTCGATTCCCTGTCTGCGGAGTTTGCACATTCTCCCTGTGTCTGCGTGGGTTTCTTGCGGGTTAGATGTATTGGTCATGCCAAAATTACCCGTAGTGTCCAAAGATTAAAGCAAAATCTTAAAACAGAAAATTAAAACAAACAAATCTCAAAAACAGCCTCTTCCCCGCTGTTCCCAGACTCCTAAATGACCCTCTTATGGACTGACCTCATTAACACTACTACCTGTATGCTTTACCCGATGCCGGTGTTTATGTAGTTACATTGTATACCTTGTGTTGCCCTATTATGTATTTTTATTCCCTTTTCTTCCCATGTACTTAATGATCTGTTGAGCTGCTCGCAGAAAAATACTTTTCACTGTACCTCGGTACACGTGACAATAAACAAATCCAATCCAAGATTAGGTGGGGCTATGGAGATAGGGTGGGTGAGCCGGCTTAGGTAGGGCGCTCTTTCAGAGGGTCGGTATAGACTCAATGGGCCGAATGGCCTCCTTTTGCACCGTAGGGATTGCATGATAATGGCAGAAAGACCAGTCTGAAGACAAAATCACCAATTATGTACCAAATTTTATAGCTCTTTGAAACATGTTATCATGACTCAAACAAATTAATGCCAGCGTTTTGTTCCATGTAATACAACCGAACATCAAATAAGGTCAAAACCTGTATCTGACAAATATCTGACCTCTGCCCTAGCGTTACATGGTTTTTACCTTTCATCGACACAAAACCTTGGGGGTAAACCTGGAAGTCAAACCACCAATCTCTTAGGACATTAAATTAAGTAAGCTTCAGGGGATGAACACAGTAATTGGACTTTGTGCAATGTCAGTGCAGCCAACACAAGGCCAACTTCAAAAAAGTTTCAAGCAAACAATTTCTTCTTAAAATTACCAGTCTGCAATGCAATAGGAACATGGAACATGGGGCTGGTTTAGCTCACAAGGCTAAATCGCTGGCTTTTAAAGCAGACCAAGCAGGCCAGCAGCACGGTTCGATTCCCGTACCAGCCTCCCCGGACAGGCGCCGGAATGTGGCGACTAGGGCTTTTCACAGTAACTTCATTGAAGCCTACTCGTGACAATAAGCGATTTTCATTTCATTTCATTTCAGAAACTAATCGTATAGGACAAGGAGAGTGATTTGGAAGATTAATTAAAATAACAAAATACATCTAGGACCTGTTATGACCATTTCTAATATGCTGCCCACGCCACTGCAGTAGTTCAGACTAACAAACAAGATTGCTCTGTGCTGTGATGAGCGTACAGGAAGATGCTATGCAATACCCCCGTCTGCTCATTTGATTTCAGCTGCCGAATATATCCTTTCCCCATTTCTTCTGTGACTGATTTGAGAGTCACGCAGACTTAATCATCCCCACTGCAGCGAGCAAGTTGTTTCGCACACAGAACCTTTTTAAAGTGGAAAGCTCGATTTTCCCTCCTCTGATAGATAAAGCCACATTATGAGTACCTTATGTACTTGCTTTTCATTATTTTCCAAAAATTTGGCCTCAGATTTAATTACAATTCTTCTGTGGAAGTTGGAGGCACCAAAATTAAAACTGACCCCGATGAAATTACAACCTCTTGTAAATTGGTGTTTGCCCCAATGCATTTTGTTCAAATTTTGATGGTGAACTAATTACAGTCCATTGAGATAAATCTGATGGTAGGGAACATAAGAATGTGTGAAATGTTATTCCCTGATTTATCCTGACTGGGTTTTGGAATACAGTAAAATTTCAAAACCTGCCAATGTTACCAAACTTGGGGGTGTGGCAGACTGCGAGGATGATACCAATTGTCATGTGAGAGTACCCTTTAAGAAATGGGTGTTTAAGAAATGTACCTTTAAGAAATGGAGCTGCTCGTGTTACTGGAGTGATGTCAGAGTGTGGGTGGAGCTGAGCTCTACTTCTGCTTTTTAGTTTCAGTTTGAGAAAAGCTTGGGTGCGCCTGTGTTTTTTTCAGTGAGCTGCACCTGCTGTTGACCTCTGCCATCCAAAGACTATCTATGGATCATTTGGGTGAACTCAGAATTGTAAAAAGGTCTCCGTATTAAATGTAAACCTAATGTGCTCCTGTTCAAAGGTTTGTTAAGTCTTTTGTGTGTAAAAGGACAGCATATAGGTTATTTAGTGTTGTATTCTTTGGGGGGTGTATTTTATTTACTGGTTGCTAAGATATGGGGCTGGTTTAGCTCACTCGGCTAAATCGTTGGCTTTTAAAGCAGACCAAGCAGGCCAGCAGCACGGTTCGATTCCCGTACCAGCCTCCCAGGACAGGCGCCGGAATGTGGCGACTAGGGGCTTTTCACAGTAACTTCATTGAAGCATACTCGTGACAATAAGCGATTTTCACTTCATTTTCATTTCATATTCACTGTTAGTTTTAAAAAGGTTAACTTGAGTTCATAAAATAAACATTGTTTTGTTTTAAAAACCACTGGTCCATTTCCTGCTGTACCACACCTGTAGAGTGGGCCGTGTGCTCCCCATACCACAATCTAATAAAAGCTGTGGGTCAGGTGAACTCCATGATACACTTTGGGATTCTCTAAACCCTGACCCATAACACAATCGATCGCAACAACACATGGTTTGGCTAGCAGAATGGGCAGGTAAATGGCAGAGAGAATTTAACACAGAAAAATGCAAAGTGTGCATTCTGGCAGAAAGGATAGGGAGAAGCAACACAGACTTAATGGCACAGTTCTAAAGAGTTCCAGGGACGGAGAGACCTGGAGTTCACGTGCATTGATCTTTGTAGGCGGCAGGAGAAATTGAGAGAGTGGTTGGCAAAGCTTATAGCACTTTGGGCTTCATCAGTAAAGTTATTGATTACAAAAGCAGGGGAGTTATGTGGAAACTTTATAAAGCTCTGGTGAGGCCACAACTAGAGTATTGCGACCAGTTGTGGTCACCACACTTTAGGGAAGATGTGATGGTCCCTGCGAGGGGTGTGAATGTGGTCGGAGGACTGGGAGATTTTCACTCCGAGGTTAGATTAGAGAAGCTGCGGGGGTGGGGGGGGGGGGTTCTCCTTGGAATGAAGGAGATAGAGCAGAGATTTGATAGGAGTGTACAGGGCTATGGCAGGCTCAGGTAAGGTAGAAAAATGAAATAAGATTCCTTTTAGTCGATGATACAAGGAATAGGGGGCTCAGCTTTATGGTTTTGGGCAAGAGATGCAGGAAGGATGTGAGGGGCACTTTTTTACACAGTGACCTGAAACACAAGGTTGGTGGAAGTGAAGATGATCAATGATTTCAAAAGTAAGTTGAACAAGCGCTTATGGGGAATGAACTATTGAGAACATAGAACGTAATTGCAGAAGGAGGCCATTCGGCCCATCGAGTCTGCACCGACCCACTTGAGCCCTCACTTCCACCCTATCCCCGTAACCCAATAACCCCTCCTAAACCTTTTTGGTCACTAACGGCAATTTGTCATGGCCAGTCCACCTAACCTGCACGTCTTTGGAATGTGGGACGAAGCCAGAGCACCTGGAGGAAACCCACGCAGACACGGGGAGAACGTGCAAACTCCGCACAGACAGTGACCCAGCGGGGAATCGAACCTGGGACCCTGGAGCTGTGAAGCCTCAGTGCTATCCACTTGTGCTACCGTGCTGCCCAAAGACGAGGGAATGAGCGGGTGGCTGACTGGATTGCTTACCAGAGAGCCAGCATGGACTCAGTGAGCCGAATGGACTCTCTCTATGCCATTATGACTGCGAAAATAAATACTTAAATAAGTAAATCCGAAATGTGTAAGGTGCGCATTAAAACACAGCAAAGCCTATCCAGGTGCCATGCCATTCACTGATGTGTGTGGGTCTGCCTTGTACTTCTCTGCAAAATGTTGTTTTGCATTTTGTTCGAGGGTTTGTCCCCACAAGCTTGTGATGGACCCGCCTTCTTGAATCAATTGTTTTACAATTGAGGTGGTTCAGAGGGAATGAAAATGAATCACAGAATGTGGAACTGAGTCCCATGTAGGTCACACCTGGCTGGGTTGATAACGTCACTTCCCTGAAGGCAGTTTCCCAGGGATGCTGCATATTGTCCACTGCAGAATTCCAAAATCTCATAACTCTCATTTTACCCAATCCTGTTGATCGCTTTCAGATCCAAGCATTACTGCTTGTATTTTTAAATCTCCTTTGTTACCCTGTGGCCCTCGGCCTTGTGTGTACGTTTTTGCAGACACCGTGACAGGTGATGTATTCTATTAGAGTGGAATTATCGGTAGCTTTGTGAATCGGGGGGCATGCAGCTGATGCTGCTTCCCCTGTGCTCTGCTTTTCACACCTGAAAACAGACGAGCTGCTGAAACTGTGTTAGAGATTGCGGACACACAACTGGAATTAGCCACTGCTGGTTGACATTTAGATAGGTGGCTGACGGAAAGAGGATAAAGGGAGCTGTGCACAGGGAACCAACATGGAATAAGGCTTCCTGTTTGTATCGGGGACCAGCATCAATGTGGACTCAAATAAAAACAGAATACACTGGAAATAGTGTGGCGCTAAGGGGCGGAATTGAATGCCTTCCCCGGCCAAGGTGGCGGGTAGGGACCCTGCCAAGCTTCCTGTTTCTGCCCCAATTAAACCTGGAATGGGAAGACTTGTGGACCGCCTTCCTGCCCCACGACCAATTGAGACCCGTAAGTGGGAGGTTTGATCGCGGTATCCAAAACCATGAACGGTTTTAATTCAATAAATAGAGATAAACTGTTTTAGTTTCAGGAGATTCAGTGACCGGGGAGCGAGATTAATGGTGATTGACAAAAGGACCAGGAGCAGCACGAGCAAACGTTTTTTTTTACGCAGCGGTTTGTCATGATCTGGAGCGCTGCCTGAAAGGGAGATTCGGTCGTAACTTTCAAAAGGAAATTGGATAAATGAGGGAAAACCTGCAGGACTGCAGGGAAAGAGTGGGACGGGTTGGGCTCCACCAAAGAGCCAGCGCAGCCAAAATGGGCCAAATGGCCTCCTTCTAGACTGTCAGCATGTATGACCTGCACATTCCATTGTGTTTAGGAATTTTAATCATGTGACACCGCAGTGAATTTGGACTAACCTGACAAGGAGACACGCACTGACCAAATCCCATTTTCAGTGGAACAAAGGTTTTACTCTGAAAGGTCGCGGGGAAGGAAGAGCAGCTCGTACGCAGAATGAATCATCAGAACTTAGCTCAGACAGACAATGGCAGCCTGTGAGTGTGGAAATCCCATGTGCCTGGAGTAACCATATGGTCCGTCTTTGGGGAGGAGAATGAGATGTGCTTTCAGTGCCAATACATTGTTAAAACATTTTTGTTTCGATCCAGGAGTATCCTGGTCATTGAATGATAAAGATCAGGAGCTGTAATATTAAAAGGGAGGGGGGAATGATTTTAAAAAAATAAAAAAAATTGTATTTGTTTTCAAGCTGACTGTTCTGGATGTAGAGATTGTGGCTGAACACAATAGCACCGGGTGTCGGAGCGCACACAGATCAGAGCAGACATGGGGCAGTGGATATGCTGGACACAGCAGTGAGTGTTTTAGAAGCACAGCTTGCTCCGCAAGCTCTGACAATTGAGTGTCCTGTGGGGGTAATTCAGAGGGCAGCCTTGTTGAGCTGCCTAAAGCCCACGGACACCATGCACAGTCCACAGGGAGTTGTTCAATTCCTCCATTTTGGCATGGAATACATAGAACATAGAAAAATACAGCACAGAACAGGCCCTTCCGCCCACGATGTTGTGCCCAACCTTAGATTATCATAGAATTTACAGTGCAGAAGGAGGCCACCTCAGATTGTTTTTGTTTTTTCTGTTGCAAGTTCAACAAGTGGGAGGGACATCGGGTGGGATTTCCCTCTCCCTCTGCGGCGCCTCCTGCAGGGGCGGAGGGCGACTTGGCAGTGGCCAGCCGCGGAACCTTCTGGTCCCGCCGTTGGCGACGGGGGTCTCCTGTTGAACGGGCGCCTCGAAACCCGTGAGGGCAGTGCCCTGTCTGCGAGACCATGAAATGCCGCCAGCGGGAACGGATAGAACATCCCGTCCATAACTTTGTGCATGCGTTTGTCGAGAACTCATTAATGTTTCGGGGGGATTTTAAAAAATAATAATTATTTAGAAATGACCAGGATTGGAAGGAGTAAAAAGAGCATTGGTGCTCAGCAATGACGACATTCTGTTTTCCACGTATTTTAGGAGTCTGATGGGGCTCCTCAAGGTGGTTTGAAGGATACGGCGGGCCTCTTATTTAGACTGTGCCACACCTGGTTAGCAGCACAAAACTGGCCCGAGGGGCCAAAGTGGCGTGGGGGCCATGTGTGTCCTCTTTCAAAGCCAGAGGCGGACCAGCCACCTTCCTGATGCTGGGAAACCAAGAAACCCTGTAGATGTAAACCATAACAAACAATTATATTGTTGCTTCTAACCTGAAAATAAAATACCTTCGGGATCCCTTTACCTTCACCTTGAACCTGTTAATCAGAACTAGGAGCAGGAGTCGGCCATCTGGCCCCTCGAGCCTGCTCCGCCATTCAATGAGATCATGGCTGATCTTTTGTGGACTCAGCTCCACTTTCCGGCCCGAACACCATAACCCTTAATCCCTTTATTCTTCAAAAAACTATCTACCTCTATCTTGAAAACATGTAATGAAGGAGCCTCAACTGCTTCACTGGGCAAGGAATTCCATAGATTCACAACCCTTTGGGTGAAGAAGCTCCTCCTAAACTCAGTCCTAAATCTACTTCCCTTTATTTTGAGGCTATGCCCCCTAGTTCTGCTTTCACCCGCCAGTGGAAACAACCTGCCCGCATCTATCCTATCTATTCCCTTCATAATGTTATATATATGTTTCTAAAAGATTATATATTATTCTACAAAAATATTATATATAGTACTCTATAATAATGACTCATGATGGGTTCTACTGCACTGGTCAATGCTTAACCACCAACTTTAGCCTCGTGTAACATATCTTCCCCCAGAAAATTTGTGAATTTTAGTCTAACAGCCAGAGTCTTTCTTTCTATCCTTTATACACAACCGAATATTATGAAAAATAATCTCGGGTGTTTGACTCCGGATTAACGCCAAAGTGCTGGCAGCCGTTAATAGATCTCCTCAATAGATTTTCAGAATTGTATGGGGTAGAATTACAGATATTTGTTTTAGTCTGTGGATTGTCACAACTACATCTGCATCTTGATAGGCTCATATAAATCGCAGATAGCGCGAGCTGTTATTTTTAACAATCTGTTTTTCATTACCAGCTAATCTAACATAACCGGGAGCCAGGTATGCCAGACAGTTGAGTGAGTCCTTGTCTGCAAACGGGAAGGTCATAAGTTTGCATCTTATTTATTTGCTCGGGTCACCTGAACTCGCTTCCTTCAGTCGATGACTTGACTGTCAGTATTTGTGCAGGGCAGGAGTTATTTCCGCAGAAGCAGTTACCTTCTCTCGTGGGCCTTCTGTAACTCATGCATCAGATTATAGCTGAATGGAAAGGAATGTTGCAATTTGATCTGACTTATTCCCCTTCGCAGTAACGCTTATATTTTGCCCAAAGCCGGAAGGTTGTGGGTTCAATTCCCACTGTCGGACTTGACACTAAAATCTAGGCTGACGTTCCAGGGCACTATTTTTTTTTTAAATTTAGAGTGCCCAATTCTTTTTTTCCAATTAAGGGCCAATTTAGCGTGGCCAATCCACCTACCCTGCACACCTTTGGGTTGTGGGGACGAAACCCATGCAAACACGGGGAGAATGTGCAAACTCCACACGGACAGTGACCCAGAGCCGGGATCGAACCTGGGACCTCGGCGCCGTGAGGCAGCTGTGCTAACCCACTGCGCCACCATGCTGCCCCTGCCCCAGGGCACTATTGAGGGAGGGCTGAACTTTCAGATAGAATGTTCAACTGATGCCCTGTTAAATGGGCGTTAGCAGCCCCGAGGCATTATTTCAAAGATGAGCAAGGGAGTTCTCCGCCTGTGCCTTGGCCAATATTTATCAACCAACGTCACCAAAACAGATGGGTCATTGGGGCTTTGCTGGTTGTGGAAACTTGCTGTGCGCAAATTGGCTGCTACGTTTCAATTGACCGCGACTGTATTCAAGAGGGGTTCATTGGCTAGACAACGCTTTGGGATATCCTGTGGTGTTGAAAGGTGCTGTAGAAATACAAGTCATTCTCTTCTCTCCCATTGGTCTCTTTTGTGACATTTCCCAAGGAGGGTTTTTGCCTCATTCAATTTGAATTGAGATTGACCCTCAGTGGACCTTCCGGGAGCAACGTCTGTGAAAGTGGAGATGAAAGCTGGACTGTGGGCCGAGCATAAAGATGGTTAAAATATCCCCCCCCCCCCCCCCCCCCCCCCCCCAATACCCCAAACTGTTACTGAACACTGGAACTAAGGGAAAAAACATTCAAATAACATGATTTAACCGGTAAACAAATGTCCGTTTTTGGGTGCATTTAGCGGTGTGTCGAAGAGCATCTTGTTATTCCAAGGCACCTTTTGCCGTTTTCCTTTGACCTTGGGGAGTTTCTCTCCCGCGTTTGGAGTAGTTTCTTGCTGGCGAGCTACAGGAAAGCTCCTTTCAGATTGGGGCGCCAGTTTGTCTGGTGAGGTACCCCAGGCTCAGCCGTTAGATCCTGGACGACGGGAGAATCCGACGAACGTACATTTAAATCAGCCGAATGGCTCGTTCAAAAATGCTGATCTGGGCGAGATCCAGGTCGCAATGACTCGCGAGACTCCCTGGAATCTGGCGGGGCCGTTTCCAGTGTTGCAAATCCCGCAAGATGCCTCTGGTGAGATTCAGCGGCCTCGTCACAATGCCAAGTCGGGCAAATCGTACCCATGAACGTAGTGGCCTAAAGAGGGTACTACACAGATACTGTTTTTAGGCAGTGCTGTGACCATGTGTGACTGATGTTTTATACAGATGTGTGATTTGCTGTGCTTCATAGAATTTACAGTGCAGAAGGAGGCCATTCGGCCCATCGAGTCTGCAACGGCTCTTGGAAAGAGCACCCTACCCAAGGTCAACACCTCCACCCTATCCCCATAACCCAGTAACCTCACCCAACACTAAGGGCAATTTTGGACACTAAGGGCAATTTATCGTGGCCAATCCACCTAACCTGCACATCTTTGGACTAACCTGTTACAGGTGTTAACCTGTTACAACAGAGAATGGAATTGGCCAAACAATTTAATGCTGTTTTATAGTGCTCGTTTCACTCATGCATTCCTTCAGCCACGCTGCTGACCGGTTTGAGAATAGTAACCTTGTGTCCTTTTCATTAATTAATTTGGTCAGACCTTTAATACCATCGTGTTTCTTTCCTCGCTGTTAACTATAACAGAATAAGTTGTTGAGTTTTATCAGTGTCTGTTCTTGTAATTATTACTTTCCATTATAAACTTATGCTGAAGGATAGGTTATAAATTTGGGGATGTCCTTACATCTGATTGGTTGCAGAGGGGATGCAAGACTCGCATTTAAATTACGCTTTTCACAACCACCGTACGTCTTTGTAGTCAGGGAAGAACTTTTTTGAAGTGTAGTCACTGTTGCAATGTCGGAAATATAGAACCAATTTGCTCTCAGTGAAGTTCCACAAACAGCAATGTGATAACGAGCAGCCAATCTGTTTTTTGTGATGTTGGCTGATGTTGACCAAGCCAACTCCAAATGATAATTGCCGGGTAGAACCCTGAGATCTTTCACACCCACCCAAACAAGCTGATGGGGGTGGCAGCTTAACGTCTCACCCAGAAGCTGGCGCCTCCAGCAGTGCAGCACTCCCTCAGGGCTGCACAGGAACGTCAACCTTGACTTTTGTGGTCGGGGTTTTGAACTCAGAACCTGGTGATTCAGGAACGAGAGTGCCTGAGCCACCACCTGAGCCACAGCTGACACAGTAGAGCTCAGAAGAAGGTTCATCAGATTAGAAGACTGGACATTGAGCTTCACAAAGTGAAAAGTCTCCAGGAAGTTCCACATTGTCAACACTGGCTCAAGTGAATATATATATTTCTAAATAGATGTTTGGAGACCCAGCCCTCGATTTTCACTCCAGGGTCTGGTGGTCAGGACGTTTCCCGGAGCTGTAAACCTGGGAGAAAGTGGCCCGCAAGGTTAGATATTTGTTCCGGGATGGCGGCGTTCCCTGCGAGTCGGGCCTGGTGACCCCAGAACGAGTGAAGAGGATGCCCAATGCAGAGCGGGGCTGGACGGAAGGCCTGCCTTTGAGCTCAGCCACGGTATCGGGAGTTTTAAAATAACACAGAACAACGTCACCACTCCCACTCCGTCACCATCCCCCCAAATACTCCCCATGCCCCGCCCATGCTAATCCATGCCACCATCAAGCCAGCAAGGTCCCTTATACCCTCCATGCCAACTGTGCTTCCAACCCCCATGGCCTTTTATAACCCCTCTGCCAACTTAATGCCAACCCATGCCCCCAACCCACCACTCTTTGCCCTAGAATCTTATATACCAACTCACCCCGTATCCACTATAGACAGAGCTCGGTACCCATGCTGAGATTAAATAAAGTTTGAAGCGTCTTCATTCACTCTCATTCATAAAAACTGATTTGCTACATTTAAATTCCTTCAACTACATATTCCCTTATAACAACAAACATTTAATTCAATTACATAATCCCTTATAAAAACAATCATAGAGTCGATAACCACTTGGAGCTGTCAAGCAAACTGAAATGGCAGGCAACCTACTGTAATAATGGGCCATTGTGAAATCAGTCATCCAGCAGTAATCTATTAACGGTAACCCCACAGTTTAAGTCAACCAACAGATAGAAATAGCAAGAAATTGTTTTTTTAATACTTCAAGCAACTTTTTGAAAGAGTTAAAAGGCAGGAGTTTTAAATGCCTTGACAACTGTCTAATTCATCTTGACATTTTTGACTGATTCTCTTGACAGTTCCTCTTGAAACTTTTGATAGTTGTTTTAGACAGCTCCAATACGTTAGTACACTTTGTACACAAATTCCTGCCTTATTTAAAAATTCCCAAAGGGCACCTTGACCTCCTTCAAAGCACACCAAAGCTGTCCTGGGACCATATCCAGAGGGGTAACTCACCTCTCCAAAAGGATACCCTGGCTACCCAAATGAATCACAAATTTTCGACCTGCTCCTCCCCACTCTGATCTTCCTCCGCTGGGTTTCAGACACCTCCCACACCGAAACCAGACGAATGGAAGGAGTTGCTGATTTCCGTGGGCCGCTGCAAAATGAGCAACCCCGAATCCCCACCCCATTCCCACCGCAGCAAAAATAGTAAGTACTGTGCCCAGGGGGAGTGGGGCCTCCAGATCCGCACCTCTTTCACCGTTTTCGCAATGGCAGAGAGGCTCTCCATAAATAAGATTGATAAAATACAGCTATGGCGGGAGGGGGCAATCCAGTTGGCTAAAGCCAGCAGGAATTAATGCATAGAACAAAGAACAAATAAAGAACAAAGAAAAGTACAGCACAGGAACAGGCCCTTCGGCCCTCCAAGCCTGCACCGACCATGCTGCCCGTCTAAACTAAAATCTTCTACACTTCCTGAGTCCGTATCCCTCTATTCCCATCCTATTTGTCAAGATGCCCCTTAAACGTCACTGTCGTCCCTGCTTCCACCAGCTCCTCAGGCAGCGAGTTCCAGGCACCCACTACCCTGGAGATGAAAGCTGACAGTTTCAGCGTGTTTGGGATGGAGCACTGATCGCTCTGGTTTCTATTTCAGTCAGGGCTCCTCCTCCCATTCATTGCAAAACCCCATCAGAACCTTCATTCCACACACACTGGGAGAGGCGGCTGACTGATTGAGTGGCACGCAGTTTCACAGTGTTCATTTCACAGCTGTTAGAATTGCTGTCGAAAGCAGCCACTTTAATTTCACGGTTAATGTTCAGCCTGATTCGGCGAGCCCGCGTACTGCCACTGTTGTAAGATTCTTGTCCTGTTAGAAGTTTCTTTCGGTGCACTGTTCCAAGTTTTCAAAAGTTTCAAATTTATTCTTTTATTTCTTTCATTTAGCGTGTAAGAAGGCCTGTAAGAAAGGTTTGTTGAATCGTCGATGGGGAGGGGGATTAGAAACTGTTAGTTCAGTAGATTAGCCTTTGAACCAGGCGCCCATCATGCATTCCTTTAACATTGCTTGAGCAGTACATGGCCAGCGTCCGATTGCCATTGTTCCCTCAGTAAACTCATTGTTTCCTTCCAGTCCTAACATCCTTGCTCACGGGGCAGCTGCAGTCCTCTGCTTTTTGCTGCGTTTTGCAACAACAGGAAATGGGGGAAACTAACATGACATGGCCATCTGAATGACACATAGCTTCACTAATCCAGAAGTAGAATTCCCGCTAGGAGCAAGAAATCAGGAAATTGTGCCTAAATTGCTCTGGTTGTGTTACATTTCAAGGCCTCCGCTGAAATTTATTTGAAAAATCAGGAAAGGAAAACATTCCATGAACCAATCAGGCAACCGTGGGATATAATGGTTCCGGAACAACATTCCTTTTTTGAATAATAATCTTTATTATTGTCACAAGAAGTAGGCTGACATTAACACTGCAATGAAGTTACTGTGAAAATCTCCTCGTCGCCACATTCCGGCACCTGTTCGGGTACACGGAGGGAGAACTCAGAATGTCCAAATTACCTAACAGCTCGTCTTTTGGGACTTCTGGGAGGAAACCGGAGCACCCGGAGGTAACCCAAGCAGACATGGGGAGAACGTGCAGACTCCGCACAGACAGTGACCCCAGCCGGGAATCGAACCTGGGACCCTGGCGCTGTGAGGCAGAAGTGCTAACCACTGTGCTACCGCGCCGCTTTATGTATTCGTGAGCGGTAGGCTGGTGACGTTTTAACAGCAGAAGATTCATTTAGCAGCAAAAATAATCATTTTTAACAGCTTGTCCTGTTTGCCGCCTAGCTTGTCCTGTTTGCCGCCTTTTAGTAACTTTAGCTAAAATTATTGAAAATGGCTCAAAACTATACCGGGTCATTTAGCAGCGTTGTGGTCAATTTCTTCATTTGTTAAGTATTTTTTGATAGGAGGGGTCTTTGAAAATGCTGACGAGTGCATGAACACCTCAGAAAATGAATGTAGTTTGAAGAGCCTTCACATAGCAACACAATCACTGACTGTGACAATTGTGCCCTGAGGGTGGGGCCAGTTTTGTGGGCGAGTACTGATCGCGCTCAGAGTACTTCAGCAACATTGAATTAAACCCCCTGAGCTAATGCTGTAGTCAGGCCAATTTCCCCCTGATTGCACTGAGATTGTTAGCATGCCCCTCGTGGAAAGTCTACCCCAGCGGGGTTTACATCTGAATTGAACAAGTACAAAGGGATCTTCACCTTCAGCTTCAAGCCCACGTGGTCCATGAAAGCAAATACTTGCGTTTGGCGTCAAGTCATTCTGTGCACGTTCAAATCTACGGCTCCTCTATCACACATCAGTCGGTTCAGATGCTGCTTTGGTGTGGAATTAAATCATATAGAGCAGCAAGATCCCAGGACTGTGCAGCCAGTTCAAACACTGGCTCCTGGAACCATAGAAGAGAGGCATTTCTGAATGGTATTCCGAGGATTTGGGCAACCTATAGGCATCACAGGAAGTCAGTACGCACGTACAGCAAGCTGTTAGAAAAGGCAATGATAGTCTTTATTGCAAGTGCATTGGAGCAGAGAAAGTAGGCCTTGCTGCAGTTACATAGTGAGACCATGGGCTGGATTCTCCGGTTTTGAGGCTGTGTCCGGAGGACCCGTGGCGTTTTACGTCAAAAAGATCGGTGGCGCCCCAGCACTGTTTGTCCGACCGGTGAGGGGCTAGCAGTCACGCCATGACCAGCCTCCACAAAATAAACGGCCGGAGAATTACCGGGTCTGTGGCCACGCATACGCACGTCAATGGCTTACACCGGTCAGGCCGTACAACGGTGCCAGCTGTGCGCACACCCGACCTGCCAGATAGTACCGCCCTGGACACCCCCTCGCTGCCCCCTGGACACCCTCCCCCCCCCCCCCCCCCCCCCTCCCCCAGCCCTCGCTGAAGCCCCCCAGGGCCAGCAGCATGGCTCCCGCCCGACTATGGCGGCGCTAGACACCAGACCACAGCCACCACACCGGGTTCCCGACCGCTGAGACCATGAGTCAACCGCGCAGTCGGGAACTCGGTCCATCGGGGGAGGGGCTTCAGGTAACTCCCTGAGGCCGTCCCAACGGCGTGCGGCGCACAAAAAGGGATTCTCCGCCTGATCAGCGATTACGAACCTGCCGTCGGGGGTTGGAGAATCCCGCCCCATACCTGGATTACCACGTTCAGTCTCAATCTCCTTGTCTAAGGAAGGATAGGCTTACCCTGGAGGGAATGCAGCAAAGATTCACTAGATTGATCGCTATAATGAGGCGTCTATCCATGCTCGGAGATTGAGTATCATGAGTCCATCTTTCTGATGTTTAGAAGAACGAGAGGTGATATCACTGAAACATATAAATTGTGTGGAGGGCTTGGCCGAGTGAATGTTGAGAGGCTGTTTCCCCGGGACTGCAGAGCCCAGAACTAAGGATCATCATTTTACAATCAGGCATCAACCATTTAGGAGAGATTCCTTCACTCAGGGGGTTGTGAACCTTTGGAATTCCCTATCCCACAGAGCTGTGGTTGCTCATTCATTGAGAAAATTGAAGATAGATGTTTAGATTCTAAGGGAATTAGGGGATATTGGGATTTTGTGGGAAGGTGGAGTGAGGCAGTAGACCAGTCATGATCTTATTGAATGGCGGAACAGGTTTGAAGGGCCGAATAGCCTCCTGCTGCTCCTGTTTCCTCTTCGACAATTGGCTTTTGTGCCCACAGATAAACAGGATGGGGAAAGGAGGGGTTGAGGTGGGGTTGGGGTGAGGAAATTAGCCAGAATTCCTTAGTCATGATTGTCAATAAGAAGGGCGGCACAGTGGTTAGCACTGCAGCCTATGGCGCTGAAGAACCGAGTTCGAATCCCGGCCCTGGGTCACTGTCCGTGTGGAGCCTGCACACACTCCCCGTGTCTGTGTGGGTTTCACCCCCACAACCCAAAGATGTGCAGGGTAGGCGAATTGGCCACGCTAAATTGCCCCTTAATTGGACAAAAAAATAATGGGGTACTCTAAAAAAAATTTTTTTTAAATGATTGCCAATAAGTGACCCTCGCCCCTCCACCCTACAATCTCTTTACGAGCCCTGATGTGGAGATGCTGGCGTTGGACTGGGGTGAGCACAGTGAGAAGTCTTTCAAAACCAGGTTAAAGTTCAACAGGTTTGTGTTGAATCACTAGCTTTCGGAGCACTGCTCCTTCCTCGGGTGAATCTCTTTATGAGGACAGGGTTCATGTGAACATGATGTCTCAAGAATCAATTCTCCACTGATGCTCCAATGAAGACCCGGCGCTTTGGGCAAGATTTTGGACACAGCCCAGTGCCTATCAAACCAAATCCCGACAGAGGAAGATCATGAAAGGAATTCTCATAAAATGGAAAACATTCACTGTGCATTTATCTGACAGAACGAATGTGGCCTAAAACACTTTTAGATGTAACATCCAGCGACATATTTCAAAATCTTGAATCCTTCGCTCTTTCATTTCATGACATAATTAATACTAGAAATAATCATATATAAATGTAATACCTCTCACTTTCATACCTTTCTTTGTTAAAGAAAGTGTTTCATTATCATATTAATTCATTTTTAAAATGTTTTCTTCCTCTTGACGTGTCCACTGTTTAGTAAACAATTGGTTTGTTCACAGGGTCCCAGGAGTCAGACAGCTCTCAGTCTGCCAAGAAAGACATGTTGGCTGCCCTGAAATCTCGCCAGGACGCTCTGGAGGAGACGCTTCGAGTGAGATTGGAGGAGTTGAAGAAGCTGTGCCTGAGGGAGGCGGTAAGCTGGGCTTTGGGGCTTGCAAGCTCCTGTTCCTGTCCAGGAACTATTCTGAAGTGGCGATATACAGATACAGTGAAAAGCCATGGATGCGTCCTTGAGGACAGGCAAAATAAAAATGAGTTGGCTCATTAACTGAACCCAATTGCCTTCTCCATCTTGAGCGAATAGCAGTAAATGCAGTCAACAGGGCAGTGAGCTTGGCCATGTCCTGCCGGAACCATATTCCCCCAAACTCTTCGGTGATAGCATTCATGCGTTAATAACGTTTTGTAGCATGCCGAGAACGATAGGAAACTTGTGCCCCTAATCCCAACTCTCAACCGTGAACAATTAACACTCACTCTGGTCCCTAAAATCTGGGGCAATCTACAGACGTAAAGCTGGAAGGGTGGGGTTAGACTGGGTAGCACTTTTCCAGCCAGGAGAGACGCAGTGGACTGCTGTGTGGTGTAATTCTATCCATTATCCTTCTATATCTCTGTGTCTGTTTATTTTGTTTGCAGGAACTCACAGGAAAGTTGCCGAAAGAATATCCTTTGGACCCCGGGGAGCAGGCACCCACTGTCCGCCGCAGGATAGGCACCTCCTTTAAACTGGATGAGCAGAAGATCACGCCCAAGGGAGAGGTAAACCTAGAGTTACACAGAATCTAGGGTGTAGTAAAAGACTAGTCGGCAGTCCATGTCTGTATATGCTCCACTTGAGCCTCTTCCTACCGTTCCTCAAAGGAATGTAGGATTTAGGAGCCGGAGTGAGCCATTCGGCCCCTCGAGCCTGCTCTGCCATTCAACAAGATTATGGATGATCTGGCGGTGTTCTCAATGCCACCATCCTCCTGTTCCTCAATAACCCGTGACTCTCTTGTTTATCAAAAATATATCAAACTCAGCCTTGAATATATTGTTAGGGGTCAGGGTTTAGAGAACCCCAAAGTGTATCATGAAGTTCACCTGACCCACAACTTTTAATAGATTGTGGTATGGGGAGCACACGGCCCACTCTACAGGTGCGGTACAGCAGAAACGGAAAAGTAATTTTTAAAGCAAAACAATGTTTTTTCTATGAACTCAAGTTAACCTTTTTAAAACATACAGTGAACATCTTAGCAACCGTCAATTCAAATACAACCCCCAAAGAATACAACACTAAGTAATCCTTGATAACTTCCCAAACAACATCCAGAAGACAGAAGAAACACCTTTCAACAGAAGCACATCAGGTTTACATTCACTACTGAGAACATTTATAATTCTGAATTCACCAAATGAACAAGAGATAGTCTTTTGATGGCAGAGAGATCAGCAGTACACCTGCTTGGTCTGGCTTCAGCTCCAACACTGAAAACGAAACTGCAGCAAACAACCTAAAATGAAAGTAAAAATCTGACAGACAGCCCAGCTCCACCCACACTCTGACATCACTGCAGCAATATGAGCAGCCAAACATTTCTAAGCAACATTCTCATGACAATATTCAGTGCCCCACAGTGCTTTCTGGCGGAGACAATTCTACAGACTAACCATCCTCTGAGAGAAAACAAATTCGCCTCACCTTCCCCTCTTATTTTTAAACTGTGCCCCTCTGCGTTCCCTAGTTCCAGTCTCCCCCACAAGAGAAAGCGTTCTCTCGGTATCCACCCTGTCAAATCCCCTCAGGATCTTTAGAATTTTCAGTACGATCACCTCTCATTTTTTCTAAATTCCAATGGTTAATGGAACCACCAGTTCAACCTTTCTCGATCGGGTAAGTCCTTCATCAGGAGAATTAGTCGAGTGAACCTTCTCTGAACTGCTTCTACAGCAATTATATCCTTTCTCTAATATTGAGACCAAAACAGTACATCATATTCCAGATGTGCTCTCACCCAAGACCCTGTAAAGCTGCAGTAAAACCTCTGTGCTTCTATATTCCATTTCCCTGGCAATAAATGCAAATATTCCATTTGCCTTCTTGACCACTTACTATTCCTGCATAGTAACTTTCTCTGATTCATGTACCAGGACACCCAGATCCCTCTGCAGCACGGTAGCACAGTGGTTAACACAATTGCTTCACAGCTCCAGCGACCCAGGTTCGATTCCCGGCTTGGGTCACTGTCTGTGCGGAGTCTGCACGTTCTCCCCATGTCTGCGTGGGTTTCCTCCGGGTGCTCCAGTTTCCACCCACAGTCCAAAGATGTGCAAGTTAGGTGGATTGGCCATGCTAAATTGCCCCTTAGTGTCCAAAAAAGGCAAAAGGTTAAGTGGGGGTTACGGGGATAGGGTAGATACGTGGGCTTGAGTAGGGTGCTCTTTGTAGGGGCCGGCCCAGACTCGATGGGCCGAATGGCCTCCTTCTGCACTGTAAATTCTATGATCAATCTATGATTGTTTTTCTATTCTTGCTACCAAAGTGAGAAGCTCACATTTCCCCACGTTACACTTCATCAGCCAAATTTTTGCCCACTCCCTTTGTGGTTCTTTACCTCCTCTTGCCAAATGATTTCCGGCCTATCATACAAAGAGAACAAAGAACAAAGAAAAGTACAGCACAGGAACAGGCCCTTCAGCCCTCCAAGCCCGTGCCGACCACGCTGCCCGACTAAACTACAATCTTCGATACTTCCTGGGTCCGTATCCCTCTATTCCCATCCTCTTCATGTATTTGTCAAGATGCCCCTTAAACGCCACGATCATCCCTGCTTCCACCACCTCCTCCGGCAGCGAGTTCCAGGCACCCACTACCCTCTGTGTAAAAACTTACCTTGTACATCTCCTCCAAACCTTGCTCCTCGCACCTTAAACCTATGCCCCTTTAGTAATTGACCCCTCTACCCTGGGAAAAGCCTCTGACTATCTACTCTGTCGGTGCCCCTCATAATTCTGTAGACCTCTATCAGGCCGCCCCTCAACCTCCTTTGATGCAGTGAGAACAAACCAAGTTTATTCAACCGCTCCTCATAGCTAATGCCCTCCATACCAGGCAACATCCTGGTAAATCTCTTCTGCACCCTCTCTAAAGCCTCCACATCCTTCTGGTAGTGTGGCGACCAGAATTGAACACTATACTCCAAGTGTGGCCTAACTAAGTGCATCGGCGATTTGTGCCATTGGCGATTTGTAGCACCGTACATTTGTCCCTTCACCCAAGTCATTGATGCAGGTGGTAAATAGTGCAGCCAGGCCCTGGAGAAGAGTTTCTCTCAGCCTGCGTCTCGCTGAACAACCTTCAACCACTGAAATCTATTCCAGCTCACAGAAACAGTTTAAGGGTTAAAGGCATTTTGGTCAAAGAGGTAGGTTTTAAGGAGAGCAGCAGAGGTGAGGAGGTTAATGGAAGTGATTCCAGAGCTTCAAGGTGGAAGCAGCTGAAGGCAGAGCCGCCGATAGAGTGATTAAACGTGAGGGGGCTCAAGGGGCCTGAATTGGAGGCCAGCAGAGATCTCGGCGTGTTTATAGACTTCATAGTGCAGCAAGAGGCCATTCTACCCATCGAGTCTGTTGTGGGGCTGAAGGAGAGAGACAGGGAAGGGTGAGGCCATGGAGGGATTTGAAAACAAGATGGGAATTTTAAAATTAA
Source organism: Scyliorhinus canicula (assembly GCF_902713615.1). Lineage (NCBI taxonomy): Eukaryota > Metazoa > Chordata > Chondrichthyes > Carcharhiniformes > Scyliorhinidae > Scyliorhinus > Scyliorhinus canicula. Next base: position 164,943,485 of record NC_052156.1, on the reverse strand, counting down.
GGTGTTGCTTAAATGGGAGCCATTGTAGAGCACAGGGATGCAAGATGAGCGGGACCTTGTGTGAATTAGGACACGGGCAGAAGAGTTTCAGATGGCCTCGAGTTTCCGGAGAGTGGGAAATGGTGAGAGCTCCATGGGTGCATTGGATTAGTCAAAACTCGAGTTAACAAAGGCAGGGATACAGGCGGCAGGATTCTGTCAGGCCTGGGCAGGGCCAGACAATCCCCGCGACTGGGCCACACTACCCCGATGCCGGCATGCGAGCAGAGAATTGGCGCCAAAGTGGTTGGCGCGGCGCCGGCCATGGGCCGCTCTACGCGGGACTCCCCCCACCCCCGCCAATTCTCCGGCCCAGATGGGCCGAGCGGCCGTAAAAGAAAAAAACGAGTCCCGCCGACTCCGTTCTAACCTGCTGTGAGCCGGCGGGACCACACCGTTGAAGGTTTGTTTGGGGGGAGGGGGGGGGGGGGGGGGGGGGGGGGGGAGATCCAGCGACGCACAGTTCACACCGGGATCGGCAGCTGGAGCAGCATGAACCGCTCCAGCTGCCGTGCTGGCCCCCTGTAGGGGCCAGAGTTAGTCCTGGGAGAGTGTTACAACGGCGTGGACGCTCTGCCGCGGGATGAGAGAATCTCGCCCATGCTGTCCCAGTTATCCAGTTGCGCCCAGTGTTATTATCAGCATTAAATTAGAAATGAATACATGTTGGGCAAGATGTTAAAAGTGTACAATGTGTTTGCAGACATTTGATGTTAAAGCAGGGTGAGTGATGGTGCCAATTGCTCCTGAACTGCTTCGAACGTGAGACAACAAACTCATTGGGGAAAGGAGGAATCTTTGAATACAGATGGGACATGCCTGATGCAATCGCCATTCGAGCTTTTCTGGGAAATGTTTTCTTTTTTTATTTGGCCACTCTGGAGTTTAAGATCTGCACTGCTCACCATTTCATACCACAGGACAACTGAACGGACAACAAAGTGATGTTGATTATACGCCTGACCACAGCCACTTGTTCCTGAAGTCAGAAAGTGCAGTTCATGCCTCGTCTCCAACTTTCCACATAACGTAGCTGCTGAATTCAAAAGGATTATTGCATGCCGGCACAGTGGTTAGCACTGCTGTCTCACAGCGCCAGGGGCCCAGGTTCAATTCCGGCCTCGGGTGACTGTCTGCGCGGAGTCTGCACGTTCTCCCCGTGTCTGCGTGGGTTTCCTCCGGGTGCTCCGCTTTCCTCCCAGGTTAGGTAGGTTGGCCATGATCAATTGCCCCATGGCGTCCAAAGATCTGTAATTTAGGTAGCGTTACAGAGATGGGGCAGGGGAGTGGGCCTAGGTAGGATGCTCCGGAGGGTCAGTGCAGACTCGATGGGCCGAATGGCCTCCTTCGCACTGTAAGAATTCTACGGGATTTTTCCAAATCAACTCACATAATGAAAACAGAAAAATAAATTGCATGTTTCTATGAAGCTGTGTTTATTTCTGGATGGATTGAAGGTTCTGAGGGATGGGGAATAATTTGTGGAGCAGGAGGGGGAGGAACACCATGCGTTTTCAGGGGTATTCCCCCCCCCCCCACCCCACCACAAAGTGGCAGACATTAGCCAGCGCCACACCACGGGACATGGTGCTACTTTGTCTCTCGTCCAGTCGATATCAGTTCTGCAGCTCACATCTCTCATTTATTCATTGCTTTTTGTGCATGTGGTTTCTTTCACAAAGGCAGCCTTCACTTATCCACATCCAATTAACATAAATGTTTGGTCAGCAAAATGAGACTGGAATAAAAAGGAGGACAAGTTGTTAGAACCACAGAATCCCTACAGAAAGACACCATCGGCCCATCGCATGTGCGCCGACCCTCTGAAAGAGCGCTCTACCTGGGCCCACTCCCCTACCCTATCCCTGTAACCCCACCTAACCTGTACATCTGCGGACACTAAGGGGCAATTTAGCATGAACAATCCACCCAACCCACACATCTTTGGACTGTGGGAGGAAACCGGAGCACCCGGAGGAAACCCACGCAGGCACTGGGAGAACGTGCAGACTCCGTACAGACAGTGACCTAAGGCCAGGAGTCCCTGGCACTGTGAGGCAGCAGTGCTAACCACTGTATTTGGCACTGCCACGGTGGCATTGTGCCGGGGATCAGCGCCAGGGTGCCTTGCCGTGTCAGTTGAGGGGGGGGGGGGGGTGCCGAAGACCCCCTTGTGGGTGAGTTGGGCTTTCGGGGTCAGGTCGGGGGAGTGGTGAAGAGATTGAGAAGCCATTTAAATATGGCATCCCGATATCCTCCGTGAGTGGAGCTTCTCCGTGCAGGGAACAGGACTCAGTGCAGCCTTGGTGGGACATTCCCCGCTGAGGCCCGGGTTCGATAGCGAGATCTTTCTTAGCGCTGTGAGCGCCGAGAGACACCCGGCTAACCGCGTTCGATACGGGACTCTGTTACAATTTGTTTAGATCGTGCCCACGATGTTGAAACCAGAACCCACCTGCCTCTCACAGAGGTGTGAAAGGTCCCATGGCAACATTCAATAAAAGAGAAGGATAATCTTCTCAATATCCTGGCCAACATTCGGCCCTCAATCAAAGCCACCAAAACAGAGGTACGTGTCATTTATCTCATTGCTGTGTGAGGAGCTGGCTGTGTGAAAATTGATTGCCTTGTTTGTCTAGAAACAACAGTGACTACACAATCTGAAGTGTGAAAAGTGTCAGTCATTGATCACACTCATGGCAGGTAGGCCATTCAGCCCTTCGAGCCTATCCCACCATTAAACTAGATTGTGATTGATCTTCCATCACAATGCCGTTGATCGCTTTAATATCTAGAAGTCTGTTGTTTTATGTGGCTGGTGACATTCCCATTTCACAATGAATGAATATAAAGAAACATAGATGTAATTTGAGGTCACAATCAGGTAATTATGTGATATAATCTTGGAACCACTCACTGCCTGGGCTCAAAAATGGAGAATGACCATTTGTGTGGGGTACAGGAGTGGCACCCAGCGCCCGTGGAGCCATACCTGATCACACGTCCCTGCTTCAGAATAACAACACCAGAAATAGGGGACTAGATTCTCCGGTGACCGATGCCGAAATTGCGTTCGGCGACCAACCGAAGAATCCAAGTTTCCAACCAAATCGGAGGTGGCGCTACTTCCGCGATGCTCTGCCCCCTCCAAAGCAACGTACTCAGAGAACACGGGGCGCCACGTATCGAAGCCCCCCCCCCCCCCCCCCCCCCCCGATGCTCCGACCCCGACCGGCCGAGTGCCCGACGGCGTGGGTCTCTCATTGGCTCAGCCATTGGGAACTCACCATGGCGGCTGCAGACTCCGTCCAGAATCGCTACAGTCGGGAAAGGGCCGATCCGCGGGCGGGACATTATTCAGGGCTGTGGGCACTGTGGGGGGGGGGGGGGGGGCTCTGGGGCTCGCAAGCCGGCCGAAGTGGGGGGGGGGGGGACTATTTCCCGGGCAGGGTCCGCGAGTGCCCGTCACCATGAAGCATGGCACAGACCCGGCAATTCTCCGGGGCGTATCGGCAGCTGGAGCCGGGTTCTCTACGCTGCCGTCCTGCCCCCAGCAAGACGGGAAATCGGGGGCCGTTTTGCGCCAGCTTTTCTGGTATAAAGTACCGTCGTTCCCACGCCGGCGTGGGGACATAGCCCCAGGATCAGAGAATCCAGACCCCGATCTGGAAGCGGCCATTTGGCCCTTCAAGTGTGTGCTACCTTTCAACAAGATATAACTCAACTACACCTTCCTGTACCATCCCCATATCCCTCGATTCACCCAGCGTCCAAAACTCTTATCGATCTCAGTCTTGAATATACTCAGTGACTCAACTTTCACAGACCTCTAGGGAGCAGAATTCCAAAGATTCACTATTCTTTGAGAAATGTCTGCAAATCCCAGACCCCAAGTAGCCATTCTCTTTATCTGAGACCCTGAGCCTGTGTTCTAGATTACCCAACCCTTCCCATTCCCTTGGTCTGAAACCCTGAGTCTGTGTTCTAGATTACCCAACCCTTCCCATTCCCTTGGTCTGAAACCCTGAGTCTGTGTTCTAGATTACCCAACCCTTCCCATTCCCTTGGTCTGAAACCCTGAGTCTGTGTTCTAGATTCCCTAACTCTTCCCATTCCCTTGGTCTGAAACCCTGAGTCTGTGTTCTAGATTACCCAACCCTTCCCATTCCCTTGGTCTGAAACCCTGAGTCTGTGTTCTAGATTACCCAACCCTTCCCATTCCCTTGGTCTGAAACCCTGAGTCTGTGTTCTAGATTACCCAACCCTTCCCATTCCCTTGGTCTGAAACCCTGAGTCTGTGTTCTAGATTCCCTAACTCTTCCCATTCCCTTGGTCTGAAACCCTGAGTCTGTGTTCTAGATTCCCTAACCCTTCCCATTCCCTTGGTCTGAGACCCTGAGCCTGTGTTCTAGATTCCCTAACTCTTCCCATTCCCTTGGTCTGAGACCCTGAGCCTGTGTTCTAGATTACCCAACCCTTCCCATTCCCTTGGTCTGAACCCTGAGCCTGTGTTCTAGATTACCCAACCGAGGAAAACCGTCTCCCTGTATCTGCCAAACCCCTTCAGAATTTTATAGGTTTCAATGAGCTCATGTCGCATTCTTCTGAACTCCAGGGAGTTTAAGCTTGGTCTCCTCTCTCTTCTCGTAGGACAGTCTCCTTGTCGCGTGAACCTTCCCTGGACCCCCGCTGGGGCAAGTGTGTCCATCCCTGGGTATGGAGACCAAAAGAAGAGAGAGAACAGCTTTAAAGTATTTTGTGGCGAAAAATCTAGCCCGAGGGCTGTCACATATTGGCGTCCACTCAAAAACCAAACCTGTTTTACACTGTGGGGTAATAGTCGTGACACTGCCCATTCTCTAGCCCTTGGATTTGATGCGCCTTTAATGAATGTATCAGCTCGGCCTCAGATGGCTCTGATCAGTATTAGTTTTGGACTGTGATGTGGATGTCGACTGTGTCTGTAGTGCCCAGGGGAGGAGTATAGATGCCAAACCGGTGGTATTTTTAGACACTGCTGTCATCCGTAGAGTTTCCGATGCCAGTACAAACTCTTTAAAAGAAAAGAAAACAATGTTCCAGAGAGAACAGTTTCACATAATTCACTTCCGATTGTTCTTCAGTATTGAGCAGCGCACGCCAACAGGATGAGTGTTTCAGCCGTAATTCTCGATACTACTCCAGACTATTTGTCATTATTGCTGTGTTTATAACGAGATGCAGCCAAGGGATAGCCTGTTGGGACCAGCTCACTGACTCACACCAGACAGTTCTCTTCTGAGGTACTATCTCTTTTGTTATTCAATTGTGGGATGTGGGTGTCGCTGGCTAGGCCAGCGTTTGTTGCCCATCGCTAATTGCCCTTGTGAAGATGGTGGTGAGCCGCCTTCTTGAACCGCTGCAGTCCATGTGGTGTAGGTACACCCACTGTGCTGTTAGGGAGGGAGTTCCAGGATTTTGACCCGAAGGAACGGCCGATATATTTTTCAATCCAGATGGTGTGTGTGGCTTGGAGGGGAGAGTGCAGGTGATGGCGTCTGCTGCCGCTACCCATCTCAATGGTAGGGGTCTCGGTTTGTGTGGCTTGGAGGGGAGAGTGCAGGTGATGGCGTCTGCTGCCGCTACCCATCTCAATGGTAGGGGTCTCGGTGTGTGTGGCTTGGAGGGGAGAGTGCAGGTGATGGCGTCTGCTGCCGCTACCCATCTCAATGGTAGGGGTCTCGGTGTGTGTGGCTTGGAGGGGAGAGTGCAGGTGATGGCGTCTGCTGCCGCTATCCATCTCAATGGTAGGGGTCTCGGTTTGAAACCTGCTGTCGGAGAAAAGTTGGGATATGGTTCCCCCTTTACGGAACCAACTGTGGAGCTTCGGCATCTTTCAGGGACAAGCCTGAAGGTCATTCAGTCCGACTGATCTTGCTGCTGCCTTCAGCTGATGGCCAATACACACTTCCCATTCAGTGAACAGTGGTGGGAGCACTTGCTCAATTCTCCTCTCTCCCTCACCAAGGGACACTGCCCCCACCATCCCCCTCGGTGACATCAGGGCAACTCTGTTCCAGACGGGGGCTGAATGTGGGCTTTGGAGTGGGGGGGGGGGGGTCACGGACCAAGGCTGATTTCGGCTCCCAGACAAGGCTCTGGGAGGAATCTGTCACTCATTGAAATACTATTCTGTCCAATTAAACCTGGCTGGCAGGCTACTGAAGCTGGAGGGTCAATGAGGGAGATTCCACCTTCAGTGGAGAAGCCAGCTGCAGTTAAAGGTCTGGAGGGAGATTCGACATGAAGGCCCCTTCAAACTAACGTTTTCAAACTTTTATTCAAGTACACATAAATCATGTACTGTTATGGGAGAGAGGATCCTGTCCACAACTCCTACAGGGCAGCCTTTTGCTGTACCCTCACCAGAGAGAAGCTGTGGGCCTATCTGGAGCACTTCCCCTTCTAGTCTGTCAGTGGGTACCTGCCCCCCCCTGTGGTGTCAGGAGACTGGACGCTGACTGGAAACTCCCAGGTAGCCTCTGTAATCCCTGGTAAATAAGGCTCTAAACAAACCCATTTGGCTATTGCCTTGTCCTCCAGTGTCCACCTGGGTGGGGGGGGGGGGGGGGGGGGGGGGCATAATGCCCACCTGAGTTGGGGGGGGGGGGGGGGGAGTATGCCAGCCATCAGCCAATAAACACCAGGATCACAAAACCGGTGCGTCAGCCGGATTTATAATTCTGTCTGCCCTAGTTTTTGACCTCGGCAGTACCAAAGATTTAGCCCTAGAAATCAGAGCTGTGATCTTAATGGCTGACATGGTCTCTGGTTATACAGACAGCTGTGCATCCACGAACTGAACCAGCTGGGGAACTTTGCAGCATTGGTATTGGAGCTGAACGCAGGCAGCGAGTTGGGCACTGACACAGAAGGAGCAGAAATGTCTGCTTTGGGGAAGAGTAAAAGGTTAAAAGGTGCGAGTTTCATCTGAGTAATGATGGGAGGCCTTTTCTGTCCTACAGCTAGAACTCGGGCATTTGGGGCTGGGTGGGGGGCGGGGGGGGGGGGGGGGGGGGGGGGGGGTATGGATCACTCAGGTGAACCTCCTACCTCCTGTTTAATACATCTTAGCACTGCTTTCAGAGCACGTGCTAGGAGATCCCGGACAAACCTGGGAATTATGCCCAAAGTGCCTACATTAGGCCCAACCAAACTCTTGCCAGCTTCGAGTGACTGGGTGCGACTTTACTAACCACCAGATTAGAACATCTGGAATGTAGAACCCAAGCTGTCTCACACTGCCCATGTCACTGGTTTTGAAGATATGCAGGTATTGGGAATGAACGTAGAATATCCCATACTTCCCTGAAAGACTGGTTTTAGTTTTATTTTGAAGTGGCCACATTACAAAGATGTTCTTCGCATTGATATTATTGATATTATTTTGAAGTGTTGGATAAGATAAGGGTGCATGGAGTTACGGGTAATGTATTAGCATGGATAAAGGATTGGTTAACTAACAGAAAGCAAATGGGGATGATTGGGTGTTTGGTTGGCAACCAGTGGCTGGTGATGTGCCTCAGGGATCCATTTTGGGACCACAATTGTTTGCAACTTGCACAGATGATTTGGAGTTGGGGACCAAGTGTAATGTGTCAAAGTTCGCAGACAACACTAAGATGAGTGATAGAGTAAAGTGTGCAGAGGACACTGAAAGTCTGCAGAGGGATATAGATAGTTTAAGTGAATGGGCAAGGGTCTGGCAGATGGAGTTCCATGTTAGTAAATGTGAGATCATCGATTTTGTTAAGAATAACAGCAAAATGGACTATTATTTAAATGGTAGAAAATTTCAGCATGCTGGTGTGCGGAGGGACCTGGGTGCCTTTTGCATGAATCGCAAAATATTGGTTTGCAGGTGCAGCAGGTAATTAAGAAGATAAAAGGAATTTTCTCCTTTATTGCTAGAGGGATGGAGTTTAAAAGCAGGGAGTTGCAGCTGTATAGAGTGCTGGGGAGGCCACACCTGGAGCACTGTGTACAGTTTTGGTCTCCTTGAGAAGGGATGTACTGGCACTGGAGGGGGTGCAGAGGAGATTCACTAGGTTATTACCGGAGTTGCGAGGATTGGCTTCTGAGGAGAGACTGAGTAGACTGGAACTATATTCGTTGGAATAAAGAAGAATGAGGGGGGATCTGATAGAAACATTTAAAATAATGAATGGAATAGATAAGATAGAAGCAGGGAGGTTGTTTCCAATGGCGGGTGAAACAAGAACTAGGGGCCATAGCCTCAAAATAAAGGGGAGCAAATTTAGGACTGAGTTGAGATGGAACTTCTTTACCCAAAGGGTTGTGAATCTATGGAATTCCTTGCCCAGTGAAGCAGTTGAGGCTCCTTCATTAAATGTTTTAAAGGCAAAGGTAGACAGATGTTTGAACAGTGAATGAATAAAAGGTTACGGTGAGCGGGCGGGTAAGTGGAGCTGAGTCCACAAAAAGATCAGCCATGATCTCATTGAATGGGGGAGCAGGCTCGAGGGACCAGATGGCCGACTCCTGCTCCTAGTTCCTACGTTCTAAACACAGTGTGCTGCATTATCCTGATATATTGGTTTATATCAGGTGTAGATAGGCCTGTCCACTGACACTCACAGCACTGGTTCCGAATTGGATCTCGTTACCTTGCGGCAGTGCTTTGATAGCAGGTGTAGGGGTCGACACATACACTGCCTGGAAGCTCTCAGACGCACAGAGGACAATTATCCTCATGAATGACGCATTTAGCAACTTTACATTTCTGCCTGAATAATGTTATACCTCTGCTGCGTTCTTGACATGTTGAGATTCACGGCTTGCAAGGAAGAAATCCCAACAGCTGTCTCCTCCCGGTCAATAAAGAAAAAGGCTCATATTTGCTTAAACCAAGTTTATTTTTATACATTTGTTTTTCAATTTTCACAGCGGGAACCTACCATGTTCTTTCCACAATACAAAAACGGTCTTTGCATTAATATTATTAATATTAATATATATGAAGGGCGGCATGTGGCGCAGTGGTTAGCACTGGGACTGCGGCGCTGAGGACCCGGGTTCGAATCCCGGCTCTGGGTCACTGTCTGTGTGGAGTTTGCACATTCTCCCCATGTCTGCGTGGGTCTCACCCCCACAACCCAAAGATGTGCAGGGTAGGTGGATTGGCCACGCTAAATTGCCCCTTAATTGGAAAAAAAAAATTTGGGTACTCTAAATTTATAGAAAAGAAAATATTAATAGAATATATTACTGCTCAGGGAAAAAATCTACCGGACAATCTTGAGAGAAAAGTTCCCGTTTTGAAAGGAGACATTAGCTGTCTCGGGCACACAGACTGTTTCAACACATCGTTGATAATTAGTCTTGAACCCCTTCCCCCACTTAGAATTTCCGTCCATTTCTCAGATTTTCACCATGACAGAAAAGTTCTCCGTAATGGCAAAAATCTGGGCTTGGTATGTTTAGTTTTGCACTGATTTTGGTTGATGACACGGAGGGCGCGATTCTCCACAAATGCGGCGAATCGTAAAGGCTGCCGTGAAACTGGCCGTGTTTCACGGCAGCCTCCGCGCCCCCTCCCGGGACCCGATTCTCCCCCCCCCCCGGGCGGGGCTAGCAGCAAGGCCCCGTGAAGCACGGCATCGCAGACTTAAGTCCGCGCGCCAAGCATCACACCGGCTGACGCGCATGATGACGTCAGCCGCGCATGCGTGGGGCCGTCATCTCCCTCGGCTGCCCCGCGGACTGATCCTGCATCGCGGGCCCATGCCCCCCTGTCACGGCCGTGGTACTGCCGTGCCAATCGGGGCCCTGGATGCCCAGAACGGGCATGTTGCGGCCGTTTTTACGACGGCAGCAAGCAGGTGTGTTTGCTGCCGTAAAAACGGCCGTAAAGGCCTGGGAACTCGGCCCATCGGCCTGGGGAGAATCGCTGTTCGCCATAAAAAAACGGCGAGCAGCGATTCGTGTCGTGGGGCAGCCATGGCGGGGGGGGGGAGGGAGAATAGCGGGAGGGCATGAAAAATGTCGGGGACGCCCTCCCGCTATTCTCCGACCCGTCGTGGGCAGCGGAGAATCGCGCTCGGAGTGCTTTGAGCTGCCAGCATTTAGCATCAAAGCCAGATACACAGATGTGGGGGTGGAAAGCTCTGCTGATGAGATGAGGTGAAGAAGGGTTGGAGCATGCTCATGTGGAGCCTCAACACTAGTATCGACCAGCTGGGCCGAATGGCCTGTTTCTGTGCTCCACAGTCGATGTAACTCTAACTCGTGACTGGCCGTCTCGTGATGAATTTTCAGCTGGGTAAAGGTGAGTGATGCCACGCTGATGAATCACTTTGGTGAACGTTTGGTGTCGGTCACAGAGACATGAAGAGTAGAGCTCACTCAGCAACGCCTCCAGTTCAGGAGGACACCCCTCACTAACCCGGTGCACTGGATAATATTTGCCCAGTCATAATCCTGTGGCCTCTCTTGATCTCCGTCATCAATCTCCAGTTAACACAAAACTAGACGCAGGATTGAAAATGTTGTTTATATTTCTGATTTCAGGATGATTATGTTGGTGTTGACAGGATGTTTAGATAATTTAATTTTGTGTTGCTTGGCAGTTGTTTAATCGCCTGCAGAGAGTTTTTAAAAAAATGATCCACAAACCCCCAGTCAATGGGCGTAGAGTGGCTGCTTATGAATGTGGGAAGGATTTTACTTTGGATCTTGAAGAGAAAAAAGTGATTGAAGTTTCCTGTATTGCCCCCAGGAGGTTGAACTGGAGCGACTGGAGAGAGAGTTTGCCATTCAATCTCAGATCACTGAGGCAGCACAGCGTCTTGCCACTGACCCTAATGTGAACAAAAAGATGAAGAAGCAACGAAAGATGTCCTATTTGAATGCACTTAAAAAACTGCAGGACATTGAAAACGCCATCAATGAATACAGGGTCCGGTCTGGGAAGAAGCCCACGCAGAGGGCATCCTTGATCATAGAGGGTGAGTTGTTACTGAAAGCTATAACCTCTGCATTCTTTAACACGTTTACAGATCATTTCTGTTCGCACACTCATTAATCAGAACTGCCTAACATCAATATTAAAACAGAACACTGAGGAATTCAGAAATAGAGGTGTTGAGTGCAAATGCTGCAAGGTTATGCTGAGCATTTATAAAGCTTGGGTTAGGGCCCAACTGCAGTGCAGTTCTGGTCTCCACACTTTAGGAAGGTTGTGAGGGTCCTGGAGAGGATTTGCGGAGGGGATTTCCAGGGTTGGAGGATTTTAGTTACACGGTAGGGTTGGAGAAGCTGCGTTGTTCTCCTTCGAGCTCAGGAGATTGAGGAGAGATTGGACAGAGGTAGACAGGATTATTATGATAGGTTTAGATCAGGTTTGACAAATGAAAGCTGTTCCTGTTGGCACGAGTACTCAGAGACACAGGTGTAAGGTTCTGGGTGGGAGATGCGGTGGGGGAGGGGGGATTTGCACAGCAGGCGGTAGTGACCTGGGACTCGCTGCCGATGAGGCGCAGTACGTGGAGACAGATGATTGTAGCAAGAAATTAGATGAGCACTTGAAGAAAATAAACTTAGAGTTACAGGGATAGAGATGGGAAATGGCATGGGTTGCTCCTTATTATTCTAATTTTACGTGAATGCATTAACCAGTCCATACATGATAGAAATTAAACCCCTTGATGTATTGGTATCAATACGCTCACTAAGTTTTTTTTATAAATTTAGAGTACCCAATTCATTTTCTTTTCCAATTAAGGGGCAATTTAGCGTGGCCAATCCACCTACCCTGCACATCTTTGGGTTGTGGGGGTGAGACCCACGCAGACACAGAGAATGGACAAACTCCACACAGACAGTGGCCCAGGGCCGGGATGGAACCCGGGTCCTGTGGTCCTCTGCACGGCAGCATTGTGGATAGCACAATCGCTTCACAGCTCCAGGGTCCCAGGTTCGATTCCAGCTTGGGTCACTATCTGTGCGGAGTCTGCACATCCTCCCCGTGTCTGCGTGGGTTTCCTCCGGGTGCTCCGGTTTCCTCCCACAGTCCAAAGATGTACAGGTTTCGTGGATTGGCCATGATAAATTGTCCTTAGTGTCCAAAATTGGCCTTAGTGTTGGGTGGGGTTACTGGGTTATGGGGATAGGGTGGAGGTGTTAACCTTGGGTAGGGTGCTCTTTCCAGGAGCTGGTGCAGACTCGATGGGCTGAATGGCCTCCTTCTGCACTGTAAATTCTATTAGAAAACTGGCAGCAGCATTCAGCACACTGGGCTAAATCGCTGGCTTTGAAAGCAGACCAAGGCAAGCCAGCAGCACGGTTCAATTCCCGTACCAGCCTCCCTGAACAGGTGCCAGAATGTGGCGACTAGGAGCTTTTCATAGTAACTTCATTGAAGCCTACTTGTGACAATAAGCGATTTTCATTTCATTTTCATTTCATTGTCACCACTGCACCACCGTGTCGCCCCCCCTCACTATAAGTTAACCTGTACAGTAATGGGAAATTGGAGGGTGTAATAGATTGAACATTGGCATCTGTGGTTTCACTCTCTTTGACAATGCATCTGTATCCATCTATAATTTCTCAACATTGATAGAATCAGAATCAGGGATGTAAGGAGTGAAGGATCACAGGCACAGTGAGAGCAGTTCGACAAACAATGCTGTCTTAGTCAATCCTTCCTGTGGTTTGTGCTACAAGAATCACATACTTTTTTCTGATTTCTCCATAGAAGCAAACATTGGCTCAGAAGACAGCTCACTGTCAGATGCCCTGGTTCTTGAGGATGGTAAGTAACCCCTTCATTCAGTGTCTCGTATTGGGTGATCGCCATGAGTGCAGTATCACCACATTATTTTACTATCTCACGAGAAGTAATTTTACAGCTTGTTGGGTCGGTTTTTTTTTGAGTCTCCCAACTCCTCACTTTCTTTCCACAGCTATAGCACGACATGACCATGTGTAGGAACCCCGCAGGCAAACTCCATGAAAGATGGTTTCTGTTTGCATACAACGTCAGCATGTAGACTGTCAGGTTTAAAGCATACACGTGGATTTAAAAAGCAAGGAGAAATAGCTGGTGAAAATGGGCAAACAATGAAAGCAGTGTTTTGAGTCGACTGGATCTACGTTGGCTGGCGTTTAGAAGAACGAGAAATGATCTCGTGGAAATGTATAAAATTCAGAGAGTGTTTGACAGGGTACATACCGAGAGGGTGTTTACCCCTGGCTGCGGAATCTAGAATTAGAGGTCATAAGGGGTCAACCATTTGGGATTGAGATGAGGAGGAATTTCTTCACTCGAGAGGTTGTGAATCTCTCGAATTCTTTACTCCAGAGAACAGTGGATGCCCTGTCGTTAGAAATGTTCAAGCTAGAGAATGAAGATTCTGTTTAGTGAATCAAGGGAATAAGGGGCGAGGGCAGGAAGGGGGAGTTCAGATAGAAGATCAGAAAGATTTACTAAAAGGTGGAGCAGACTAGATGGGCTGAATTTATGCTCCTGAGTCGGGAGCCTTGAGTCAGGAAAATTCCTAAACCCGCAAATCCAACTCTGGAGAATGTGCTCCGGATATTCGGAAAGCTGTTCTCGGGAGCTGGACGTTAACGGGTATCGAACCTGTTTCCCGTGAAAACAGTGCAGAGACAGCAACAGGGGTCGCCGGGTATGGAGGCCGTCTACTTAGTAGGCCTGCCTCGGTAATCCGGCACTTCCTCCCTACTGTAAAAGAGAGAAAAAAAAAGCTGTCCAGCCCTCACACTCCTCATGCCCCACCATGCTAATTCATGCCCCCACCATGCTAACTCATGCCCCACCATGCTAACTCATGTCCCCACCATGCTAACTCATGCGCCCACCATGCTAACTCATGCCCCCACCATTCTAACTCATGCCCCCACCATGCTAACTCATGCGCCCACCATGCTAACTCATGCCCCCACCATGCTAACTCATGCCCCCACCATGCTAACTCATGCCCCCACCATGCTAACTCATGCCCCACCATGCTAACCCAAGCCCCCACCATGCTATCCCATGTCCCCACCATGCTAACTCATGTCCCCACCATGCTAACCCATGTCCCCACCATTCTAACTCATGCCCCACCATGCTAGTTCATGCCCCACCATGCTAACTCATGCCCCACCATGCTAACTCATGCCCCCACCATGCTAACCCATGTCCCCACCATTCTAACTCATGCCCCACCATGCTAGTTCATGCCCCACCATGCTAACTCATACCCCACCATGCTAACGCATGTCCCCACCATGCTAACTCATGCCCCACCATGCTAACGCATGCCCCCACCATGCTAACTCATGTCCCCACCATGCTAACCCATGCCCCACCATGCTAACTCATGCCCCCACCATGCTAACTCATGCCCCCACCATGCTAACCCATGCCCCCACCATGCTAACTCATGCCCCCACCATGCTAACTCATGTCCCCACCATGCTAACCCATGTCCCCACCATTCTAACTCATGCCCCACCATGCTAGTTCATGCCCCACCATGCTAACTCATGCGCCCACCATGCTAACTCATGCCCCCACCATTCTAACTCATGCCCCCACCATTCTAACTCATGCCCCACCATGCTAACTCATGCGCCCACCATGTTAACTCATGTCCCCACCATGCTAACTCATGCCCCCACCATGCTAACTCATGCCCCCACCATGCTAACCCATGCCCCCACCATTCTAACTCATGCCCCCACCATGCTAACTCATGCCCCCACCATGCTAACTCATGCCCCCACCATGCTAACTCATGCCCCACCATGCTAACCCAAGCCCCCACCATGCTATCCCATGTCCCCACCATGCTAACTCATGTCCCCACCATGCTAACCCATGTCCCCACCATTCTAACTCATGCCCCACCATGCTAGTTCATGCCCCACCATGCTAACTCATGCCCCACCATGCTAACTCATGCCCCCACCATGCTAACTCATGTCCCCACCATGCTAACCCATGTCCCCACCATTCTAACTCATGCCCCACCATGTTAATGCATACCCCACCATTCTAACTCATGTCCCCACCATGCTAACTCATGCCCCACCATGCTAACGCATGCCCCCACCATGCTAACGCATGCCCCCACCATGCTAACCCATGCCCCACCATGCTAACTCATGCCCCCACCATGCTAACTCATGCCCCCACCATGCTAACCCATGCCCCCACCATGCTAACTCATGCCCCCACCATGCTAACTCATGTCCCCACCATGCTAACCCATGTCCCCACCATTCTAACTCATGCCCCACCATGCTAGTTCATGCCCCACCATGCTAACTCATGCGCCCACCATGCTAACTCATGCCCCACCATTCTAACTCATGCCCCCACCATTCTAACTCATGCCCCACCATGCTAACTCATGCGCCCACCATGTTAACTCATGTCCCCACCATGCTAACTCATGCCCCCACCATGCTAACTCATGCCCCCACCATGCTAACTCATGCCCCCACCATTCTAACTCATGCCCCCACCATGCTAACTCATGCCCCCACCATGCTAACTCATGCCCCACCATGCTAACTCATGCCCCACCATGCTAACCCAAGCCCCCACCATGCTATCCCATGTCCCCACCATGCTAACTCATGTCCCCACCATGCTAACCCATGTCCCCACCATTCTAACTCATGCCCCACCATGCTAGTTCATGCCCCAACATGCTAACTCATGCCCCACCATGCTAACTCATGCCCCCACCATGCTAACTCATGTCCCCACCATGCTAACCCATGTCCCCACCATTCTAACTCATGCCCCACCATGTTAATGCATACCCCACCATTCTAACTCATGTCCCCACCATGCTAGTTCATGCCCCACCATGCTAACTCATGCCCCACCATGCTAACCCATGCCCCACCATGCTAACGCATGTCCCCACCATGCTAACTCATGCCCCACCATGCTAACGCATGCCCCCACCATGCTAACTCATGTCCCCACCATGCTAACCCATGCCCCACCATGCTAACTCATGCCCCCACATGCTAACCCATGCCCCCACCATGTTAACGCATGCCCCCACCATGTTAACGCATGCCCCCACCATGCTAACTCATGTCCCCACCATGCTAACTCATGCCCCACCATGCTAACCCAAGCCCCCACCATGCTATCACATGTCCCCACCATGTTAACGCATGCCCCCACCATGTTAACGCATGCCCCCACCATGCTAACTCATGTCCCCACCATGCTAACTCATGTCCCCACCATGCTAACTCATGCCCGACCATGCTAACACATACCCCACCATGCTAACTCATGCCCCACCATGCTAACACATACCCCACCATGCTAACTCATGCCCCCACCATACTAACTCATACCCCACCATGCTAACTCATGCCCGACCATGTTAACGCATGCCCCCACCATGTTAACTCATGCCCCACCATGCTAACTCATGCCCCACCATGCTAACTCATGCCCCCACCATGCTAACTCATGCCCCACCATGCTAACTCATGTCCCCACCATGCTAACTCATGCCCGACCATGTTAACGCATGCCCCCACCATGCTAACTCATGCCCCCACCATGCTAACTCATGCCCCCACCATGCTAACTCATGCCCCCACCATGCTAACCCATGCCCCCACCATGCTAACTCATACCCCACCATGCTAACTCATGCCCCAGCATGCTAACTCATGCCCCACCATGCTAACTCATGCCCCCACCATGCTAACTCATGCCCCACCATGCTAACTCATGCCCCCACCATGCTAACTCATGCCCCACCATGCTAACCCATGCTCCACCATGCTAACTCATGCCCCACCATGCTAACTCATGCCCCACCATGCTAACTCATACCCCACCATGCTAACTCATACCCCACCATGCTAACTCATGCCCCCACCATGCTAACTCATGCCCCCACCATGCTAACTCATGCCCCCACCATGCTAACTCATGCCCCCACCATGCTAACTCATGCCCCACAATGCTAACTCATGCCCCACCATGCTAACTCATGCCCCACCATGCTAACTCATGCCCCCACCATGCTAACTCATACCCCACCATGCTAACTCATGCCCCCACCATGCTAACTCATGCCCCACCATGCTAACTCATGCCCCCACCATGCTAACTCATACCCCACCATGCTAACGCATGCCCCCACCATGCTAACTCATGCCCCCACCATGCTAACTCATGCCCCCACCATGCTAACTCATGCCCCCACCATGCTAACCCATGCCCCCACCATGCTAACTCATACCCCACCATGCTAACTCATGCCCCCACCATGCTAACCCATGCCCCCACCATGCTAACTCATGCCCCACCATGCTAACTCATGCCCCACCATGCTAACTCATGCCCCCACCATGCTAACTCATGCCCCACCATTCTAACTCAAGCGCCCACCATTCTAACTCATGGCCCCACCGTGCTAATTCATGCCCCCACCATGCTAACCCATGCCCCACCATGCTAACTCATGCCCCACCATGCTAATTCATGCCCCCACCATGCTAACTCATGCCCCACCATGCTAACTCATGTCCCCACCATGCTAGTTCATGCCCCACCATGCTAACTCATGCCCCACCATGCTAACCCATGCCCCACCATGCTAACGCATGTCCCCACCATGCTAACTCATGCCCCACCATGCTAACGCATGCCCCCACCATGCTAACTCATGTCCCCACCATGCTAACCCATGCCCCACCATGCTAACTCATGCCCCCACATGCTAACCCATGCCCCCACCATGTTAACGCATGCCCCCACCATGTTAACGCATGCCCCCACCATGCTAACTCATGTCCCCACCATGCTAACTCATGCCCCACCATGCTAACCCAAGCCCCCACCATGCTATCCCATGTCCCCACCATGTTAACGCATGCCCCCACCATGTTAACGCATGCCCCCACCATGCTAACTCATGTCCCCACCATGCTAACTCATGTCCCCACCATGCTAACTCATGCCCGACCATGCTAACACATACCCCACCATGCTAACTCATGCCCCACCATGCTAACACATACCCCACCATGCTAACTCATGCCCCCACCATACTAACTCATACCCCACCATGCTAACTCATGCCCCACCATGCTAACTCATGCCCCCACCATGCTAACTCATGCCCCACCATTCTAACTCAAGCGCCCACCATTCTAACTCATGGCCCCACCGTGCTAATTCATGCCCCCACCATGCTAACCCATGCCCCACCATGCTAACTCATGCCCCACCATGCTAATTCATGCCCCCACCATGCTAACTCATGCCCCACCATGCTAACTCATGCCCCACCATGCTAACCCATGCCCCACCATGCTAACCCATGCCCCCACCATGCTAACTCATGGCCCCACCATTCTAACTCATGCCCCACCATGCTAACTCATGCCCCACCATGTTAACGCATGCCCCCACCATGCTAACCCATGCCCCCACCATGCTAACTCATGGCCCCACCATTCTAACTCATGCCCCACCATGCTAACTCATGCCCCACCATGCTAACTCATGCCCCACCATGCTAACTCATGCCCCCACCATGCTAACTCATGCCCCCACCATGCTAACTCATGCCCCCACCATTCTAACTCATGCCCCACCATGCTAACTCATACCCCACCATGCTAACCCATGCGCCCACCATTCTAACTCATGCCCCACCATGCTAACTCATGCCCCACCATTCTAACTCATGTCCCACCATGCTAACTCATGCCCCACCATGCTAACTCATGCCCCACCATTCTAACTCATACCCCACCATGCTAGCTCATGCCCCACCATGCTAACTCATACCCCACCATTCTAACTCATGCCCCACCATGCTAACCCATGCCCCCACCATGCTAACTCATGCCCCACCATGCTAACCCATGCCCCCACCATGCTAACTCATGCCCCACCATGCTAACTCATGCCCCCACCATGCTAACTCATGCCCCACCATGCTAACTCATGCCCCACCATGCTAACCCATGCCCCACCATGCTAACCCATGCCCCACCATGCTAACCCATGCCCCACCATGCTAACTCATGCTCCCACCATGCTAACCCATGCCCCACCATGCTAACTCATGCCCCACCATGCTAACCCATGCCCCACCATGCTAACCCATGCCCCACCATGCTAACCCATGCCCCACCATGCTAACCCATGCCCCACCATGCTAACCCATGCCCCCACCATGCTAACCCATGCCCCCACCATGCTAACCCATGCCCCCACCATGCTAACCCATGCCCCACCATGCTAACCCATGCCCCACCATGCTAACCCATGCTAACTCATGCCCCACCATGCTAACCCATGCCCCACCATGCTAACCCATGCTAACCCATGCCGCTTCATTCCACCTCACCCAGACCCATTATCGCTCATACCCTCCGTGTCAACTTACACATTTCCACCCACTCACTGGCTATTTCTCGCCCCAATGTCAACTTAGTGCCAACTCAATAATAATAATAATCTTTATTGTGTCACAAGTCGGCTTACATTAGCACTGCAATGAAATCACTGTGAAAAACCCCTTATCGCCACACTCCAGTGCCTGTTCACAAACACAGAGGGAGAATTCAGAATGTCCAAGTTACCTAACAGCGCATCAAGTCATATCAACCCATGCTCTCACCGTACTTTTCCGTTACATCCTCCGTGCCAACTCACCCAGTATCCAAAATGAACAGACCTCAGGGTTCTAAATGTCTATTGGTGACTTTACTATTAAGAAAAAACACTCGCATCGCTTCTCGGCCTTTTGGCTAAGATGAGCATGAGGTCAGGTTTAATGCCTGGATCTGGGCTGTCTCTCTTGTGGAGACCATGAATTGGATTCAATTTGAATTGGTTTTTGGAGCAGGCGAGGAGCTGGATTAGGGGTTTGCCCCTGTCCACATTCTGAGTTCTGGCTTTGTAACTCTGAGAAAGGAATTTTAAAAAACACCCACATTCATAAAAACCCATTCAGTACATTTAAATTCCTTCGGGTACTCAATCCTTTATGAACACACATATTTCATTCAAGTACTTAATCGCTAATGAAAACAAACATTTGCATCCGCAGCTCCACATCAAAGTCTTTACAACTACTTGGTGCTGTGAATCAAACTGTGAGCATACAAACTCTCCACTGTGCTAATACTAGGTTATGGAATCAGTCATGCAGCACTAATCCTATAGTAATGACCATCAGCCTTATGTCAACAGACCATTAGTGAAATTGCAGACAGTCACAGCAGGCTTTTCTTTCTCAAAATTTAAAGAGCTTGGCATTTAAATAGCTTGACGGTTCCCCTGAGCTTACTCTCTTTTTACACACATTCATGTCTAATTTTAGAATGCCAAAGGGCACCTTACCACTTGAAAAGGGCACCCTCCTTCTCCAAATCACTCCGGCAGCTTTAAGCCTTTTGCCTGCCCGCAAGTCAAGTTCTGGACACCACACTTACAAAAATTATATTTGTTTGAAGCCTTTTGATATGTGCAGCTACCTCAGTGAACCACAGGTTTGCAGACCACAACCCACCTCCATCGAAAATGGGAGGTACTGGATTTGCAGGTTGGACGTCCAGATTCGGGGCTCCAGCGCCAGTTTGGCTAAGACACCAAGCCCTTCGGTCTCTGTGAAACTTTGGGCCAATGAGCTGGCTTACTCCTGCTCCTGGTTCTTAAGCTCGCGACTTTCATTATTTTGCAGACGACTGCCATATTACGAGTGTTTCATCGCCAGCACAGTCTCCACATAAAGGCCTCCCTCCGCGACCTCCCTCACATCAGAGGCCTCCTCCCCCCCAGTCTCTGGATGGATTACGGCAGCTGCACTACCATCGCAGTGACTATGACAAGTCGCCTATCAAACCAAAAATGTGGAAAGAGTCGTCCTTAGATGAACCGTATGAAAAGGTCAAGAAACGTGGCTCCCACAGCCATTCCAGGTGAGTCGCAACAGCAGCAAAGAGATTGCACCATTGCGGGCAGAATTCCCTCCTGTTTTGAAATAGCAGCAAAGTCAGTTTACGACAGAATGATATTACTCGGCTTTAACGTAATCACATGAGGGCAGTTAGCATACTCAAATGGATCTTATTCCAGCACAAACATAATGGCCTGGGTCTATTCCAGTGGTCTGGAGAGAAATGCATCTAGCCTTCTTTATTCCTGTGATATCGGGTGCAGTCCATTTGTGATAGTTTCGTTAAATTCATCAACACTTGTTTGAGGAAGAGCAGAGATGTTCTCCATCAATAGATGACCCCAAAACCTGGTCATTCTGACTTGCTGCCCATTGGCAGCAATGACTACAATTTGAACCAACCGTTTGGACCTGGCGCATTTTTGTTGCATTTTGTTAATAGAAGCTTCTGGCTCCAAAGCCGGTGTGGAGCGGGGAGGCAGTTTGTAGAGATTGGGCGGGGGAGGTGTGCCGTGAGTGGCGACTCCTCCCTAGTTCATTGAACAGAACATGTCAGCACGAAGCAACCACAGATAAACCTAACCCCTGCATAAAATCAGTGAAAATATACATGAAGAATAGTGTGCGAAGCTGGGGTTGAATATTCCAGCAGCTCCCTGTGCTGACAGGGATCCTGTCCAAAGAAAAATATTTGCAGAGTTGTGCTAACTTGATGCCTTTTAGAGAGACTATGTATTTTTCTATCAATTTCTCATTTAATTTCAGCAAGTTGTAAAAACCTTGAGTTACACATGTTTAAACACAAAGGCCGAACCTGTTCGATAATCGCCTTGGAATTATTGTAAGAGAACATGGGCGTTCTTTCCCACTGGTCAGCGTTTCTCCCTCCATCAACATCGCCATATAAAGAAAAAAGTGGTTTTGCCATTTCTCGCGTCTTGGCGCTCGTGGGATCTTTCTGTGTGAAAATGAGCTGTTGTGCTTCCTTCCCCTACAACAGTGATTACAATTCAAGAGTGCATGGCTATGAAACGCTTTGAACACCCTGAGCTCATGAACGTTTCTTTTTTCTGAAGAACAGAATTTAGATTCACGTTTAAAAGGCCCAAAATCATCACCTTTCCAATCGGAAAAGTAACTTTTATTCTGCCAAAAAATCTTTTGGGATATTTCACCTTCTCAGACTCCCCAATATTCAATATAATTTCCAACGGGTAGGACTGGGCGACGGATCTGGCCTCAGTTTCACATCACATCAAAGAATAGGTTTCTGATTCATTTCGGAAGTTTAAGTGACGCCCTTCAGAATTGTAAATTGTAGAGTTACTTTCTTCAATAAATGTTTATATTTCTACTCAAATTCTGGGTTCTTTACCATAGAAGTTACCATAGAATTTACAGTGCAGAAGGAGGCCATTCGGCCCATCGTGTCAGCACCGTCTCTTGGAAGGAGCACCCTACCCAAGGTCAACACCTCCACCCTATCCCCATAACCCAGTAACCCCACCCAACACTAAGGGCAATTTTGGACACTAAGGGCAATTTAGCATGGCCAATCCACCTAACCTGCACATCTTTGGACTGTGGGAGGAAACCGGAGCACCCGGAGGAAACCCACGCACACACGGGGAGGATGTGCAGACTCCGCACAGACAGTGACCCAAGCCGGAATCGAACCTGGGACCCTGGAGCTGTGAAGCAATTATGCTATCCAAAATGCTACCATACTGCCCTAAACCTTGTTTGATTTTCCTGCCATGTGGCGGACTGTAATGTCTGTGGAAATGGCACCAAGCTGTCAGCCTACAGGTCATGAGTTCAAGGGTTCTCGTGGCAAGTTAGGAAATTGAATTGAATAAATCTTGAGTGAGCATCAGAGAAATGGCCATAATGGTTGCTAAATTGTCATTAGCAAGGCAAACGGGTTCATTAAGCAGTAAAGGGAATCTGTCAACCCGTGCATGGCTCTGATTGACTCTCAATCTGCCACCTGCAGCAGCCTAACGAGCCCCTACGGACGAGACATTCCGGCTGTTGGTGCTGGTGGGATCTTCTAGCCCCAGCTCCGACACACCCTGCCATGGGTTTCCCGGTGGGGTGGATTCAGTGGGAAACCCCATTGACAGCAGCGAGTCGCCTCCCGTCGTGGAGGAAGGTCAGAGAACCTCGCCCAATATTTGTACGACCAGCAACCATTTTCCCAGAGCAATCAGACAATGGCAGTAGGCATCAGCTCATCGGCATTGCCCCCACTCCATGAACAAGATATTTTGAAATGAGAACAATTTGGCAGCTGCAATGATGACGATGCAAGCCGCAGTGTGAAAATACCACGACAGTAAAGTTGCAAGAGGGTAAACTTCACAAATTATCTGGGTAGGCCCCAAATCTCGGGCCGTTTGCCGGGTTTACGAATGAAAATCCGCCGTCATTTATTGAGCTAAAAGCCTTTCAGTGACATTCTGTGTTTGTATTATTATTTAGCCTGGGAAGTGGAGGACACACACGGTTTCCCAGTGTAGGGAGCTGTGCAGAAGCAGGAGCTGGTGGGTCCCTGCAGAGCAGTCCTATAAGAAGTGCACCTCACTGGACATGCTCCCAATCCAGCATGCCATCCACACCAGATCTACAGATTCGAAGTCCCCCGTATGTCCATTCTACACGGTAAGTGACCCGATAAACAACCTACATTTTCTCCTGGAGGTAGGAAGAAATGCGTACCCTGTTGAGAGCAGAAATCAAAGCAGGAAACTGAAAACACCATCAAGCTCCAGCAGAGAAGGATTGATTAACTGTTTGGGAAGGTTAACTCTCACAATGACACCTGTTATTAAATTCTCCACCTTGCTCTCACCCTGATCTCTCTATTCTTGGTCGCCGACATTATTCTAAAGAAGCTCGACGTAAATCTGAAGAACAGCAACTACATTTTTAATTAAGTAGTTTCCAGCTTTCCAGAATCAACATTGAGCTCAACAATTTCCGATCATAATCTCTGCTTCTATTAACCAGACCTCAGTTGTCGGTCACTCCAGTTTATTCCATCGTCACCTCGACTTAAACCATCTTTTGATTCTACACTTGTTGCATTATCTTCTTGCCTTGCGCCATCTTCCTTTTTGTTGTTTACTCTCTCTCCCGCCTGCAGTCTGTCGCAGACCTTTTCCCTCCCCCTCATTCTGATTAAAACCGGTGCCACCCCCTAACATATCCGGATCTAAGAAAAGATAATTAAGCTGAATCGTTAGCTCTACTTCTCCGTCCGCAGGCATTGCCCGACCTGCTGAGGATTTCCAACATCTTCCGTTTCTATTCTAGATTTTCAGCACCTGTATGATTCTATTTCTGATTCCTTATCTAGCCTCATGGGGTGATCTAACACAACCTTTCCTTTCAGCTACTCTGATCTGTACATTCCCACTCGCAACAGCCGATTATTATTACGCTCTTGTAAATGAAGTTGAAATTACATCCATATTCCCGCACCTTTTTCTCAGGATATGCGTCGTGTGCACTCTGTATATTCCTGTAGCATTTTGATGTGAGATTTTTGCTGAATGTGCTGACTTCAACCGTTCAGAACTATTCTTTATAACATGTTTACGGATTTGCAAACATCAAGAGCATGCATCAGCAAGGAAAGAAATCCCTGAGGATAATTCATTGATCCCAAGCTCTCAGTGGGAAGCAATATTTGAAGGATGTGGAAGTTGGAGGTGGGGGGGGGGGGAGAAGAGGCTAAGACACCAACACAGATTCTCCAACCCGCACTCTGAAAACAGCTCCCACATTGCAGTGTAGGATTAATGATTTTGTCCCTTTGGGTCCAATTTTAACTCTGTGTTGAAGTGTGGGTTTTGAGTGAGTTGAAATCTCAGCCGTAGTGATTGGAAGCGTGCTGGATCCAGGCAGGATAGAGGAGGACGACAGCACAGGAGGAATCCATTCGGTACATCCAATTTGTGCTAGCTCTTCGAAGAACAATCCAGTTACTTCCACTCCCACTCCTCTACCCCCACTCCTCCACTCCCACTCCTCTACCCCCTCCACTCCCCTACTCCACTCCCACTCCTCTACCCCCTCCACTCCCCTACTCCACTCCCACTCCTCTACCCCCTCCACTCCCCTACTCCACTCCCACTCCTCTACCCCCACTCCCCTACTCCACTCCCACTCCTCTACCCCCACTCCTCCACTCCCCTACTCCACTCCCCTACTCCACTCCCCTACTCCACTCCCACTCCTCTACCCCCTCCACTCCCCTACTCCACTCCCACTCCTCTACCCCCTCCACTCCCCTACTCCACTCCCACTCCTCTACCCCCTCCACTCCCCTACTCCACTCCCACTCCTCTACCCCCTCCACTTCCCTACTCCACTCCCACTCCTCTACCCCCACTCCTCCACTCCCCTACTCCACTCCCCTACTCCACTCCCCTACTCCACTCCCACTCCTCTACCCCCTCCACTCCCCTACTCCACTCCCACTCCTCTACCCCCACTCCCCTACTCCACTTCCACTCCTCTACCCCCACTCCCCTGCTCCACTCCCACTCCTCTACCCCCACTCCCCTACTCCACTCCCACTCCTCTACCCCCACTCCTCCACTCCCACTCCTCTACCCCCTCCACTCCCCTACTCCACTCCCACTCCTCCACTCCCCTACCCCACTCCCACTCCTCTACCCCCCACTCCTCCACTCCCCTACTCCACTCCCCTACTCCACTCCCCTACTCCACTCCCACTCCTCTGCCCCCACTCCTCCACTCCCCTACTCCACTCCCCTACTCCACTCCCCTACTCCACTCCCACTCCTCTACCCCCACTCCTCCACTCCCCTACTCCACTCCCCTACTCCACTCCCACTCCTCTACCCCCACTCCCCTGCTCTACTCCCACTCCTCTACCCCTCCACTCCCCTACTCCACTCCCACTCCTCCACTCCCCTCCTCCACTCCCACTCCTCTGCCCCCACTCCTCCACTCCCCTACTCCACTCCCCTACTCCACTCCCCTACTCCACTCCCACTCCTCTACCCCCACTCCTCCACTCCCCTACTCCACTCCCCTACTCCACTCCCCTACTCCACTCCCACTCCTCTACCCCCTCCACTCCC
Organism: Scyliorhinus canicula; assembly: GCF_902713615.1. NCBI lineage: Eukaryota > Metazoa > Chordata > Chondrichthyes > Carcharhiniformes > Scyliorhinidae > Scyliorhinus > Scyliorhinus canicula. Next base: position 164,917,354 of record NC_052156.1, on the reverse strand, counting down.
CTACTCCACTCCCACTCCTCTTCCCCCCTCCACTCCCCTACTCCACTCCCACTCCTCTACCCCCTCCACTCCCCTACTCCACTCCCACTCCTCTACCCCCTCCACTCCCCTACTCCACTCCCACTCCTCTACCCCCTCCACTCCCCTACTCCACTCCCACTCCTCTTCCCCCTCCACTCCCCTACTCCACTCCCACTCCTGTTATGCTTTGCCTTTGGAAGGCCCTTGGTGAATCTGTATCCAGTAAAGCTGGACTGCTCAGGGTTCAGGGTGACTGTGCAATCTTAAAACCTTCAGCTCACAATTCCTGAAGCTGCTGATTTTAAAAATATATAATCAAACCCAAAACATTGAACAGGTTAACTTCTACAGTCTCTTCGATTGAGAATGAGGCCTTCCTGAATCTCTACTCTCCACATAGATTCAAGCTGAGCGATGACCAGACTTGACCAGGAGGTTGTGCATTTTTTTGACATCCACATTTTTATATCTCCCTCTCGCCTGAAGCCACCAGCCTGTCCTGGGATACAATCCCAAGGCTTCCAGTATATTGCTGTTCATTCAATGCAGAACAAGCTTCAAGCACGAACCGAGGGCACCCTCCCTCTATCTGGCACTTCTCGAGTCGAGACCAGGAAATTCACTCTGCTGTTCCCCGTATCAGTGCTTCAGTGTCCGTTGTGTCTGCCTCAAACTTCATCTTTAAAATGCGCAGCATTGGCGCAGTGGTTAGCACTGCTGCCTCATGGTGCCGAGGTCCCAGGTTCGATCCCGGCTCTGGGTCAGTGTCCGTGTGGAGTTTGCACATTCTCCCCGTGTCTGCGTGGGTTTCGGGCCCACAACCCAAAGATGTGCAGGGCAGGTGGATTGACCGTGCTGAATTGCCCCTTAATTGGAAAAAATGAATTGGGTGCTCTAAAAATTTAGAAAAAAACAATGCGCAGAATTAATTTGCAGTTTCTATTTTTCAAATTTTTTATTGGCATTTCTCATATTTATAAACAATTGTATATATACATCACATTTTTCTTACCAGTGTTAAAATGTAGTTAATTGTACAGAGAGGTTTATTTTGTCTTTCATTTAATTGACCTTATATATATTTCGCCGCCCTCTCGATCGGCCTATAGTCCCTCCTCCTCTTCTCTCCTTTTACGGTTTCCCCACCTTCCTTCCCTGTCTCTTCTCTCTCTCTCTCTCTCTCTCTCTCCCCCCCCCCCCCCCCCCCCCCCCCCTCCCTGTATTGCGCAGTCCTGTCGTTCCTTATCCATCTTGTTTTTTTGTTCTTAACTTACTCCTCATTGCTGGCTCAAAACGTGTTTTGGAACACGCCGACAAACTACCCCCAAGTATCCAGGAAGCCTCCCTCTGACCCTCGGATGGCGTACTTAATCTTCTCCAGGTGGAGAGATTCCGAGAGGTCAGCGAGCCAGTCTGCAGCTTTGGGTGGTGCTGCCGATCGCCAGCCGAGCCGGATTCTCCGGCGTGCGATTAGGGAAGCGAAAGCAAAGGCGTTGGCCCCCATCCCCATGTGTAGCTCTGGCTGCTCCGATACCCCGAAGGTTGCCACTATCGGCCACAGCTTCACTCTCACCCCCACAACCTTGGACATGGCCTCGGAGAAGGCTGTCCAGAACCCAGCAAGCTTGGGGCAAGCCCAGAACATGTGGGTGTGGTTGGCCGTCGTTCACATTTATCCTCCACCTCCGGTAAGAACCTGCTCATTCAGGTTCTGGTCAGGTGCGCTCTGTATTTGCAATTTCAAGTGATGTAGCAATCTCTAATTGTTACTTCCAGTGGTATTTGCAGGGGATTACCACGGGATTAGTTGTATAATGAAGGTCTGGTCCCAGTACAGAGACAGTACAGATAGATGAGGAAGTTGGACTGGCAGTGAGTTAGTATTAATGAATGCAGCGAGTACAATGTGATGAGACAAAGCAAGAGGAATAATTAGTGGAACTATTGCTATCTTTAACCTGGAAATGACAGCACAGGTGATAGGGTTGCAGTTACTTGTGGACTGATTAACAAAATTTGCAACAGCGGTGAATAATTGAAAGAACAACTTGGGATGTATGATCAAAAATAAAGTGCATCTCCCAGTAAGAAGTTTGAAATGAAGATGCTGACCCACCTGGGGAATCAGCTGCACAAACATCTGCTCACTGATGTTGGGCGGGGAAATGCTAAAGAGCAACTTAACAAACACTTTATGAATTTGACATCTGAGAAAAGGCGAGAGGAACAGGCTAGGTTTTAATGGAGAAACGACAACTCTTCAAAACGTTTCTTTCAGTGTTCCGGATTCGAAGATGACTTTAACTCTTAATAAACACAGGGGAGACCAGCACACAGTTTAGATTCAACTGCTTTACAGAGAGATTGGCAAACATGCAGACAGTACTCCCGGCAAGATTATAGATCTGGGAATGTTAGTAAATAGAAGGAACTAGACAGTATTTGACAGAAAGTGTGCAGAGCGTATGAGTGATCCACTAGTGCAGAGTGCTTTTCAAACACTCTGACCATTTCCACGTTGTCTGCAGCAGTGTTTTTGGTTCTGTACATTCCCAAGAGGCACAATCCAAATGTAACAATTTGTTTTTTCACTTTTCCAGGTCGGTTGATATCAGCCCCACGCGTCTGCACAGTTTAGCACAGCACTTTAGACACAGGAGCTCCAGCTTGGAATCCCAGGGCAAGCTGGTCATGTCAGAGAACGAAACAGGGAGTCCGGATTTCTACACCCCAAGGACTCGTAGCAGTAATGGCTCTGACCCTTTGGATGACTGTTCGTCTTGTACCAGCCACTCCAGCTCGGAGCACTACTATCCCGCCCACATGCATGCCAACTACTCCACACTGGCCGAGGACTCGCCATCCAAAGCCAGGGAACGTCAGAGGCACCGATCCGCCGGGAACCTCGGTTCCTCCAATTCAGGGAGCATGCCCAACCTGGCTGCTAAGAATGGCACTGGAAACGGCAGCGGGTTTTACCTTCACAGTCAGAGCCAGCCTTCCTCCCAGTATCGGATTAAGGAATATCCTTTGTACATTGAAGGCAGCCTTACGCCAGTGGTGGTGCGCAGTTTGGAAAATGACCAAGAGGGACATTACAGCGTGAAAGCACAATTTAAAACCTCAAACTCCTACACTGCAGGTGGGATCTATAAGGATACTTGGCATGGAGACGATACTGATTCGGTAAAGCTCACACCATCACGCTCTCAAATTGTTAGGACTCCTTCCCTTGTTAAACATAATGCGGAGGGGAGCACAAACAGAACTGCATTGTCGGATGAACTTCGGTCATGGTATGAAAGGTCTTCAGCCACATTGAAGGACCACAATAGGCTCTCTCATACAAGCTCTGACTCATCAGACAGGAGTTCCCCATATAGCACAGCTCACAGCGCCTTCACGGTTCACAGTCGGATAACCCGTATGCCTCAGCCATCCAAAGCAACGTCAGCTGTTTCAGGTAAAACATTTGTCATCTATCCAGTGTTTCACTGAGTATTCACAGCAAAGAAAGCGGCCATTCGGTGCAACTGCTCCATGCTAGTATTAATGCTCCATGAGAGCATTAATGCTCAGACCCCTCTTTGTCACACTATCTTCAGGTCCTCCCCACCCTCTGTATACATTTTTTGTAGCCTTCCCTTGAAGGCATCTATGCCATTTGCTTTAATCACTCCTGTTCCACATCTAACTGCTGTTAATCTGATTGTTCAAAATATTACATTCCGCTGCCCTTGTGCACAAGTGGCACAAAATGAAATTGAGAAGAAAGGACAATGAAACATTGGCGGCCCAAGAATTATTGCTTCTCTGTTGGCCAAGAGATGGGGCAGGATTTTCCGCCCGCCCCCCCCCCCCCCCTCACGGTGGCCCACCATTGGGAGTGAGATCTTCTGAGTCAACAACATATCCTGTTCTACGCTCCGCCGGAAGGTTCCGGCAGATATATATGTGCTATATGTGTGTGTGAATGTGTGACATTCAGCTGGCAGATATTATTGTACAAACACAGATTAAATGTGTGTCAAACTTGGTTCAGTTTGTAGCTGTCTGGCCTCTGAGCCAAAAGCTTCTGTGTTCCAAGTCCCGATCCAGGACTTGAGCAGAAAAACCCCAGGCTGACACGACAATGAAGGCGCGTTGTGCTGTTGGAGATGCCAGTCGTTTGGGTGAGATGTTAGACAGAGGGGTCTGCTGACGTGCTCTCTCTCAGGTGATGTAAGCGATCCCATGGCACTGTTCCGAAAGGCAGGCGCGTTCTCCCCAGTGTCCTGGCAAATATTTATCCCCCACTCAACATCATACAAACAGATTATCTGGTCATTATCAATATTACTGTTGGCAGGAACTCGTTTTGTTTCCCCCATTACAACTCTGATTACATTTCAATCACTTCAAAATGCATTGAGGCATTCTGAGATTATTAAAGGAGCTATTTAAATGCAACTCTTTACATTTTAAGAAATGTTTTGGTGCCTCCAGTAGAGAAATGGTAAAGGTGTTGGTTACCAATGCTTGAGGAGTTAGTATGGAAATATTTTGCAGTGTAACTTCCAGCTCTTCATGTCAAAAGTGTGTGTTTGTTCCAGCGTCAGATAGGTTACAGTTTGTTTGCAGTTTTATTGGATATTGTGGCCAGTGACCGCTGGAGAAAATGAGGTGCCCCGCACCAATGTATAATGCATGATGAGGCATAACTCATTAATCGAGGTTTATTGAAAGATGCAGTGTGAGACACTCACCAGTGGGGACAGGAAGATTGGTGTGTGCAAGAGGAGACGTCCTGTCACACTTGGGTGAACTGCTCTATTTGCGTTCGTGTTGTACAGAGATTCTGAGGAGGGTTTCCACTTACTGCACATTTCATTTGGTTAGTTTGTTGTGTTTTAAGTCAAGCCATGTGGCCATCGCCAATCAAAGTGTAAAATAGCAAATATATTGCTGAAAAAAGAGACGTGCTGTCAAAGCTTTGTCTCTCGCACTCATCAGGGCAGATCTGCAAGAATACCAATTGTAATGGGAACAACAATTTATATTGAATGAGAAGAGGGTGCTGATTGGTTGGCAAGTGGACTTTGAATGGTAGAGATGTTGCCATGTCGAGTGTACCAGTGAACAGTTAACTGCCGGCCTTTGTTCAAATTCAAACTGGGCAGGTCGACTCTGATTGGTCATGGTATTGCCCTGGGGAATGAACCAGGGGTATGGCTGTCCCCCAAGCTTTTCTTTAGTTGAAAAATGCGAACATGTTCCTTCTGTCTGCAAAGGACAGGGCCCTGTGTGTGAATATATGAGGCTTCGAGCAACTGTAAGTGTGCCATACTGTGAGTCCAACTGGTAATTTTAAATTGGTTTTCAGTGTAATTCTTAACACATTCAGGATTGTTTAGCAAGCGCTGTTCAATCGCGGCATCATATCTAATGTTAGACACTTTGTTTTGAATGTTGTTAGCATATGGGCTGGTTGGGTATGATCTGTACTTTGCTGTGAGCAGGACGTGCTGTTTGATACAGTCCAACAGAAGTGGTCGAGGTTGCAGGTTGGAGCTCAGGATGCAGACTATTACAACTTGAGCACTTTTTTTGAGGTTAAATTTTCCCCCTTAAAGTGTGTTTACCTTGTGCATAGCCTTCATTTTACTTGTAAGCGAGGAACTCTCAACCACACACCACGACAAATTCCACCTAGAATCCACCGGGATTCCTATCTCCAAGCCACTGGGATTGTCACGAATATATCCCAAGGATTTCCACCTACGGACCATCTGGAATTTCACCAGTAAACCATCAGGTATTTTAATTGTAAAACAAGAGGATCGTCTCCTCCTTCATCCGAATGGAACGTCTTTTACACACAGGACAAAGGATTAAAAGTTGGTTCACATACTTGAGATGTTGATATCACACAGGAAACATCCCTAATTCTAAGTAAACAGGAAGCAGTTTGCTTCTTTTGTAAACCGCCCTGTAAATAGGAAAGTGTGCTCAGCAAGACTGGTCTTTTTTTAAGCTTTACGACATTACTGCGTTGCTGTTGTATAAATTGTTCAACCTAAATTCTGCCCCATCATAAATCCCATTTCCTAACCAATCCTGGTTGTTCCCTCTCTATTCCAGTGCCCCATTGCTTGCATCAGAAATCCTTTCCACAAATGATTAAGTTGGCCTTAATCCACAAACGCACTCGTAATGTTCCCGCTAATTTTCCTTGGTTGTGTGTAGCCTGTTTGGTACCTGGACCGGTCATTCTAGATTATTGCAGAGCAGCACACATGCACAGCTTAGAGGGAATGTAGCTAATCGTGGGCCTACATCCGTTGGAGGTTGGAAGAATGAACTGGGGGTGCTGGAGCATCTCAGGAGGCCGGTGAATTGGGCTTCCTGCTTCGATAATCTGGATTTGAATTTTGTTTATTGTCACATATCTACCGAGGTACAGTGAAAAGTATTTTTCTGCGAGCGGCTCAACAGATCATTAAGTACATGGAAAGAAAAGGAAATAAAAGAAAATACATGATAGGGCAACACAGGGTACACAATGTAAATACACTAGCATCGGATGAAGCATACAGGGGTGTAGTGTTAATGAGGTCCGTCCATAAGAGGGTCGTTTAGGAGTCTGGTAACAGTGGGGAAGAAACTGTTTATGAATCTGTTCGTGCGTGTTCTCAGACTTTTGTATCTCCTGCCCGATGGAAGAAGTTGGAAGAGTGAGTAAGCCGGGTGGGAGGGGTCTTTGATTATGCTGCCCGCTTTCCCCAGGCAGCGGGAGGTGTAGATGGAGCCAATGGATGGGAGGCGGGTTCGTGTGATGGACTGGGCTGTGTTCACGACTCTTTGATTTGATTTTATTATTGTCACATGTATTAGTATACAGTGAAAAGTATTGTTTCTTGCATGCTGTACAAACAATGCATACCGTACATAGGGAAGGAAGGAGAGACTGCAGAATATAATGTTACAGTTATAGCAAGTTGTAGAGAAAAGATCAACTCAATACGAGGTAGGTCCATTCAAAAGTCTGATGGCAGCAGGGAAGAAGCTGTTCTGGAGTCGGTTGGTACGTGACCTCAAACTTTGGTATCTTTTTCCTGATGGAAGAAGGTGGAAGAGGGTCTGTACGGAGTGCGTGGGGTCCTTAATTATGCTGGCTGCCTTTCCGAGGCAGCGGGAATTATAGATAGAGTCAATGGATGGGAGGCTGGTTTGCCTGATGGACTGGGCTACATTCACAACCTTTTGTAGTTTCCTGAGGTCTTGGGCAGAGCAGGCTCCATACCAAGCTGTGATACAACCAGAAAGAATGCTTTCTATGGTGCATCTGTAGATGTTGGTGAGGGTCGTAGCTGACATGCCAAATTTCCTTAGTCTTCTGAGAAAGTAGAGTCGTTGGTGGGCTTTCTTAACTATAGTGTCGGCCTGGGGGGGCCAGGCAGACTGTTGGTGATCTGGAGACCTAAAATTTTGAAGCTCTCGACCCTTTCTTGATGTAGACAGGGGCATGTTCTCCACTACGCTTCCTGAAATCGATGACAATCTCCTTTGTTTTGTTGACATTGAGGGAGAGATTATTGTCGTCGCACCAGTTCACCAGATTCTCTATCTCATTCCTGTACTCTGTCTCATCATTGTTTGAAATCCGACCCACTACTGTGGTGTCATCGGCAAATTTGAAAATCGCGTTGGAGGGGAATTTGGCCACAGTTATAGGTGTATAAGGAGTATAGTAGGGGGCTGAGGACACAGCCTTGTGGGGCACTGGTGTTGAGGATGATCGTGGAGGAGGTGTTGTTGCCTATCTTTACTGATTGTGGCCTGTGGGTTAGAAGGTTCAGGATCCAGTCACAGAGGGAGGAGCCAAGGCCAAGGCCACGGAGTTTGGAGATGAGTTTCGTGTTGAAGGCTGAGCTGTAGTCGATAAATAGGAGCCTGACATAGGTGTCTTTGTCATTGGACTCTCTGAAGTTTCTTGCAGTCTTGGACCAAGCAGTTGCCATACCTGACTATGATGCAGCCAGATAGGATGCTTTCTATGGTGCATCTGTAAAAGTTGGTAAGCGTTAATGTGGAAATGTTAATTACATTCAGACGAATGTAAATGGCCATTAACATCTCCGGAGCAAGTGGGAGACTCAACGGCGTCAATCCCGTTTCTGGCCTCACGTTCAGTTCAACCAGCCATTGTGATTCCTGTCTCTGGCTAGCCACCCTGGAGAACAACTGCCCACCCCCACCCCGGTCCCAATTTCCCTTTTTTTAAAATTTGTTCGTGGGACGTGGGCGTCGCTGGCTGTGCCAGCATTTATTGCCCATCCCTAATTGCCCTTGAAGGGTCAGTTAAGAGTCGACCGCGTTGCTGTGGGTCTGGAGTCACATGTAGGCCAGACCGGGTAAGGACGGCAGATTTCCTTCCCTAATGGATATTAGTGAACCCGATGGGTTTTTACAACAATCAGCAATGGTTTCATGGTCATCATTAGACTTTTAATCCAGATATTTATTGAATTCAAATTTCACCATCTGCAGTGATGGGATTTGAACCTGGGTCCCCAAAGCATTACCCTGGGTCTCTAGTTTACTAGTCGAACGACAATACCACTACACCACCACCTCCATGTCGGCTCTGCCTGATTCCCTGGAATTTTTCCAAGTGGTCTGCTATAACATCTTTAATAACGGCTTCTAACATTTCCCCACAACACTTGTTAGACTAACTGGTCTGTAGTTTCCTGCTTTCCGTGTCCCCCCTTTTTTGAATAAAGGAGTTACATTTACTATCTTCCAATCTAATTGAACCTTCCCGCAACCTTCCCCATGCACCATAGAAAGCATCCCATCTGGAATTTTGGAAGATCAAAACCAGTGCATCAGCCAGCCATTTGTTTGAAGACCTGAGGGTGAATTCCATCTGGACCTGCGGATTTGTCAGCCCACAGACCCAGGGCAAGGTTCTGTACCCTCCCCGCAGTGTGTTTCTCAGTGGCGGGAGGTGTCCCGCTGTTAGCTGGGGCGGATCTTCTGGTACGGCCACTGTCAATGGGGTTTCCCACTGAATCCACCCTCTCCCCCACCAGGAAACCTGAGACAGGGGTGCGGCGTTGATGGCCGGAAGGTCTCGCCCCCAATAGTTTGCTCAGTGCCACTTCATTGGTGATTGTAATGTTCCAGAGTTCCTCCCTCCCCTTCCTCTTTTGCCCTCTATAGTGAAGATCGGGGCCCACCGACCGGCGGGCTGGCCTCTCCAGCCCCGGCCCCATTTTATTACGCAGCTGGCCCCTGAACCCCCACGCCATGTTGGGTTGGGGCCGGCGGGTTGAGGAAGTTGCCCGTGCATGCGCGGGTTGGCGTGGCGCCCATTTGGCACCAGGAAGGGAGGCTGGAGCGGCGTGAACCGCTCCAGCGCCATGCTGGCCCCCTGTGGGGGCCGGAATCGATAGTCCCCGTGCCTGTTTCGCGCCGTCTTTTAGGAATCATAGGGGGAAACCAGATCATCCGGAGGAAACCCACCAGACACGGGGAGAACGTGCAGCCTCCGCACAGACAGTGACCCAAAGCCGAGAATCGAACCCGGGACCCTGGCGCTGTGTAGCAACAGTGCTAACCATTGTGCTACTGTGCTACCCAGTATCAGACCAACACTCCCTTTGTTAACTCTTTTATCTAAATATCTATCGAAACGTTTACTGTCCCTCTTTATATTACCAGCTAGCTTTCTCTCATATTCTGGTTTTTACCTCCTGATCAATCTTTGTCATTCTTTTTTTAAATAAATTTAGAGTATCCAATTAATTTTTTCCAATTAAGGGGCAATTTTGTGTGGCCAATCCTCCTACCCTGGGCATCTTTGGGTTGTGGGGGTGAGACCCACGCAGACACAGGGAGAATGTGCAAACTCCACACGGACAGTGACCCAGAGCCGGGATTGAACCCGGGTCCTTGTCACCGTGAGGCAGCAGTGGTAACCACTGCGTTGTCGTGCCTCCCGAATCTTTGTCATTCTTTAATGTTCTTTATACTCTTTCTATTCTACTGATTGCCGCTTGTCTTTGTGCAAATAACTGCTTTTTCTTTAAGTTTAACCCTGTCTTTAACTTTTTTAGTTAAATACGGATGACGGGCACCACCTTTGGTATATTTGTTTCTTTATCAAATGTGTATATTCTGAAAAGCCCCTTTAAATGATCGATCTATCCCTTTACCACATTTGCTAGTTCCATTCAGCTAGCTCCACTTTCATGTCCTCATAATGGCCCATATTTAAGTTTGAAATTCTAATCTTGGGCGCAATCTTCTCTCCCTCAAATAGAATTTTAAATTCAATCACTCCCTCAAACACAATCATATTATGATCACTGTTACCTCGAGGTGCCTTCACTATGAGGTCATTAATTAATCCTATCTCATTGCACAATAAACAGGTCTAATATAAGTCTGTCCTCTAATTGGCTCCTGACCGTGCTGTTCTAAGAAACTATTCCAATAATATTCCGTGAACTCCTCACCTGCACTACTGTTGTCAATCTGATTTTTCAGTCTGTGTATAGGTTAAAATCCTCCATGGTTAGCACTGTACCTTTCTGATAAGCTCCCATTACCTCTTCTAAACTGTGATGTATTGTGTAGTTACAATTAAGTGAGCCGTTGCCCATATGTCCCCCTCCCACTGCAGGTTCCTCTCCAGCCCTGAACAGATGTCCCGAATCCTGGCACCGGGCAGTCAACACAGGCATCTGGACTCGTGACAGAGATCGGTATCAATCCCCCTAACTGCACTATCATCCCCCCACTACCGCTACATTCATTGTGCTTGAATAGCTTCCTGTACCATGGTGCCATGGTCAATCCACCCTGCAGACCCCACTCTCACCCAAACAGAGCTGTTGGACAATTGCAGAGGCTGACACTCCTGCCCACTGGGTCCCCTTACCTGTCTCAGCTGCAGTCACTCCCTCTTGTCCCTGGCCACTATCGAAACCAGAAGAACCTCTCCTAAAGGTCCTGGATCAAAGCATCCTGATAACTCCCGCCCTCTCTGATGCGTCGCAGTGTCGGCGGCTCAGCCTCCATCTCATCGACCCTGAGCCGAAGCTCCTCAAGTCACAGATCCTTACTGCAGACCCACGTTCCTCGGATAACACCAGTTCCACATGCCACAGTCTTGACCCATCATCTGTCCTTCCAAAGCTTTAATTAATTACTTCATTATTTTATTAAATCATTTATTTTCTTTTAGATATTTGTTATTATCACAAATTCCAGTACCAGTTTTAACCTTAGGAAAATAGATTGTGACCACTTCTGAGCTATTTCCCAGCAACACACTTCTTCTCCTGTAGCAGAGCAGAAACCAATTCCTACAGAGTGATTACAGTAGAGAAGGTAGAGGGATAAACGGATAAACACCACGCCCCCCCCCCCCCCCCCCCCCCCCCCCCCCTAACCTCCTCAGCTCACCAGAATTCCACATTCTGTTTGAACAAAGAAATGTACAGCACAGGAACAGGCCCTTCGGCCCTCCAAGCTCGTGCCGACCATGCTGCCTGTCTAAACTAAAATCCTCTACACTTCCGTGGTCCGTATCCCTCTATTCCCATCCTATTCATGTATTTGTCAAGATGCCCCTTAAACGTCACTATCGTCCCTGCTTCCACCACCTCCTCCGGCAGCGAGTTCCAGGCACCCACTACCCTCTGTGTCAAAAACATACCTCGTACATCTCCTCTAAACCTTGCCCCTCGCACCTTAAACCTATGCCCCCTAGTAATTGATCCCTCTACCCAGGGAAAAAGTCTCTGACTATCCACTCTGTCTATGCCCCTCATAATTCGATTTCACACTCACCAGTCAACTGTGAGACCCAGAGGAGATAATGTAAAGTCCGGTTGAATTTGCACACTGCTTCTCTTGGGAAAGTGTTTCACTAGGGGGATGGGGAGGCAGTTCAAGGAGGGAACTAAAGACATTTCAGAAGGCTTTTGAAGGAATGGAAATAGAGAATTAAAAGCAAATAGAAAGGAAATAAGAGAATAAAAAGCAAACTGACAATTCCCCAGCTTCGCTTGCGAAACCCAAATGACCGACGGTATTGAAACCCAGCGTGATTCTGAAACAAAAGTCCAGTTCGAAAAATATAACTTCTCTTTACTTCGCTGTTAAGAAAATATCATTTGATCCACTAAACCCATTTCCTCCACAGCCATATCCTGCAGTCTCTCCGAGACGCTATTCAACAGATTTAATTTCCTGAAGGGAAGTGATTTACAATAGGCAAAACTTCCTCATAAGATAAAAAAAACCTTTGGTGACATTCCTTTCTGACCCCCTCCAAAGATAATCCAGCACGCCAGCCGTCTCTCACTCCAGTAATGTAAATTAGACAGTTACATTCCACAGGTGACACTTCTGATTTAAAACTATGTGAATTATTTGTTGTTAATATAGCTGATCCTCATTTCCCCCAAGCATTCTATGTGGTAGGCCATAGTGTGGGTTGTATCAACAGCAGCTGAGGTTTGAAAGTATCGCTAGTGGAATGAAACATCCACGGGAGTGTTAGAAGACAAACTAATAAGGAGATATTTGGGCAGATGACCAGAAGCTTGGTCAAGGAGCTCGGTTTTAAGAAGCGGCTTGCAGGAGGAGGATGACGATAGAGAGGTCGCGGGGATTAGTGAAGGAATTCCAGAGCTTCTAGCCTTCGTAACGTAAAGTGTGCCCGCCACGAGTGTAGTGGTTAAAATTGGGGCCTGTTGGGCAGCACGGTGGCCTAGTGGTTAGCACAACTGCCTCACGGCGCTGAGGTCCCAGGTTCGATCCCGGCTCTGGGTCACTGTCCGTGTGGAGTTTGCACATCCTCCCCGTGTCTGCGTGGGTTTCGCCCCCACAACCCAAAAATGTGCAGAGTAGGTGGATTGGCCACGCTAAATTGCCCCTTAATTGGAAAAAATAATTGGGTAATCTAAATTTATTTTTAAAAATAAAAAAATTGGGGCCTGTTAAAAGACCACACTCAGATGAGTGCAGCTACCTCTGAGGGATTGTTGGATTTGAAAACGTGGACCAGGAATTTTAAATCAAGGCATCGCTTAACAGAGAGATAATTGGGTACTCTAAATTTTTTTTAGAAAAGAAGTCAGATCCAATGGCACAAATCAAGGGCTGGATTTTACAGGCTACTGTATCCTTGCCATCCGCCCCCCCCCCCCCCCCCCCCCCCCCCCACTTCCACCCTGCCGCCCCGACTGAAAAGTAAGTTGCCAGCTCGCCCACCTAAACCTGGCTGCCCCTCGGTGATACTCTGCTGAGAGCAGTCCCACTTGTTTTAGAGAGAGACCTCCACCCCCATATGGGAGAGATTCCCGCACTAGAGACCTGTTGGCCTCTCTGATTCGTCAGCAGCTCTGTTGACTCAACACTGCCAGAGTCAAGCAGTGGCCGGTGCTAGAATTACAGGCAGTCTGTTTCAAAGCTGAACTCAAATGTTTCTCCCATTGCTACTATGGCTTCATCTTTCTTGTTGATTCTTGGATTTATAAATCTGGTAATTACACAAGGGCTTCTCTCGTTCTCTCACTGTAACTCCCAGTAACCAGTCAGTGGCTGAATGAAACAGTTCAAGGAATTTTCCCTGCATTGATTGCTTCAACGGAATGCTCGCACTACACAAGTGCCAGGCAATGACCATCTCCATTAAGAGAGGATCTAACCATCGCCCATTGACATTCAACGGCATTACCATCGCTAAATCCCACACTATCAACATCCTGGGGGTTAGCATTGATCAGAAACTGAACTGGCCACATTAATAATATGGCTACAAGGGCAGGTCAGAGGCTAGGGATTCTGTGTAAGGAACTCACCTTTTGATCCCCAAATCCTGTCCACGATGTACAAGGCATGAGACTGAAGTGTGATGGAATACTGTCCACTTGCCTGGATGAGAGCAGCTCCAACAACACTCAAAAAGCTCGAAAGCATCCAGGACAAAGCAGATTAATGGATACCTCATCCACCACCTGGAACATTCATGGCCTCCACCCCCGATGCACTGTGGCATCCTTGTGTACCATCTACAAGATGCATTCAGCAACTCACACTGTTATAACCCTCACGAAGACCACGAGGAATCGCTGATTGATCTCCCCGTGGGCTTCATAGAATATGAGTTCCCGTGTTGAGGGGGCGGAGGCTCGCCCAATACGGGCTCGCCAGCGAGGCCTTAAATATTGACCCCCAGACCGGCAGTTCCCAATAGTCCCGGGCTGGAACATTTGTTCTATATCTCACACTGCACCTTTATTTATGTTGGAGAATAAACCTGCTTTACCCTTTAGAACGGGATTCCCCAACACCCCAGCCACCTGTTCCTCGGTGGTGGGATTTCTCCAGCCCCCTCCGCTGTCATGGGAATTCCCAATGAAGCCGCCCCACGCTGCCGAGAATCCCGTGGGGAGCGCTGCCGGAATGACCAGAGAATCCCGTTGCCAGTGAGCGGCCACAGAATCCCGGCCCTAGACAGCACCTCCTGGAATTATTAAAAGCTCCTTCCAAACTTGGAACCGCTACCGTATAGAAGGACAGGGCAGCAGACACACGGGGGGAACATCATGACCTGCAAGCTCCCCTCCAAGTCACTCGCCATCCTGACTTGGAAATATAGCGGCGTACCTTCACTGTCGCTGGGTCAAAGCCCTGGAACTCCCTCCCTAACAGCACGGTGGGTGTACCTACACCACATGGACCGCAGCGGTTCAAGAAGGCGGCTCACCATCACCTTCTGAAGGGGCAATTAGGGATGGGCAATAAATGCTAACCAGCGACGCCCACATCACATGACCTTGCTGCAGCTTCTTTGTTACAGAACCTCTCATCCTTGCCCTTGTTACCTCGAGACTGGTCTGTTCCAATTCTGTCCTGGCTGACCATCCCCCTTCCATAAACTTCAGCCCATCTGAAACGCTGCTGGCCACAACCTCATTTGCACCAGGCCCATTGACCTTTCACCCCTGTGCTTGCTGACATTACAGTGGCAGACAACACATCGATTTTAAAATTCCCACCCCTGTTTTCAAATCCCTCCCATGGTCCCACCCCTTCCCTATCACCTTAATCGCATCCAGCCCACAATTTCCAAGATATCTTCACTCTGGCTTCTCGAGCATCCTCGATTTTAATCTCTCCACTCGTGCTGGCCATGCCTTCAGCTGCCAGGGCTCTGGAATCCCCACCCGAAACCTCTCTGCCTCCCTACCTCTCTTCCCTCCACGGAGCCGTGAACCTATCTCTTCAGCCCATGCTCATATCTCCCTATGTGGCCCAGTGTCAAAATGTTTTTTTATTGAAAACGCTCCTGTGCAGCAACTTGCTGTGTTAAATGGTTAAATGCAAGTTGAGTTGTTGCTGTCGTTCACATGCACCAAATCTGGGACTTTATTCAATGAAGGCCTCGACCCTGGTATCGGAGCTTCATAGACTGTAACATGGTCTGCAGCCTCTCATCACAGCTTTTGTTTAAAAAATGAACCTTTGTACTTGTCTAAAGATTGAACAGTTCAATGATGTAATGGATCCTAGGCATAGATTGCTGATGAGGAGTGTACCGACTGGAACATCCATTTGCTGCCCATATATTTTTGACTGTTCCCAAGTCAAGCAGCACCCTAACCCAAATTCCCGGTTGCGGTGCTCTGATTGGATGAGATCCACTGCCAGCCGACAAAATAATAATAATGTTTTTATTGTCACATGTATGAAGTTACTTTCCGGCACCTGTTTGGGTAAGCCGGTACGGGAATTGAACCCGCGCTGCCGGTCTTGTTCTGCACTGCAAACCAGCTGTCTAGCCCACTGAGCTAAACCTGCCCATAGCCCTTCCATACAAAATGCTAATTTATTATAATGTACAGCCTGAATGTTACCACTTTAATATAAAGTAAGATGCAATGAATCGTGTAAAATAGTATATTTCAGAATTGCTGACAAAAGAGGTGTGTTGTTGAAGCTTTGTGTCTTGCACACATCAGGACAGATGCAGGAATACCCGGCGCGATTCTCCGCTCCCCACGCAGCATGGGAGAATCGCGGGAGGGCCCCCCAACAAAATGTGCGCGCCCCGCGATTCTCCCCCTCCCCCCCCACGGCTCGGAAGAATCGCCGCTCGCCGTTTTTCACGGCAAACAGCGATTCTCCAACCCGGATAGGCCGAGCGGCCTGCCATTCGCGGCCGGTGGCAAACACACCTGGTCGCTGCCGTCGTGAAACGGGAGTGAGAAGCCCATTTGGGGCTTGTAGGTGGCCTAGAAAGGAAAGAGCACCACGACTGTGCTCGGGAGGGGACAGGTCGGTGCCCACCGATCGTCGGGCCGGCGTCCAAATCGGACGCGCTATTTCCCCTCGGCCGCCCCGCAAGATCAAGCCACCACGTCTTGCGGGGCGGCTGAGGGGAAAGATGGCCACCGCGCATGCACGGGTTCGTGCCGTCAGCGTCATGACGTCAGCCGCGCATGCGCGGGTTGGAGCCGGCCAACCTGCGCATGCGCGGCTGACGTCATTAGGCGTGCCGGCTGCGTCATTCTCGGCGCGACGCCCCCGCGGCCGAAAGTTATGGAGCGCCGCTCCTAGCCCCACCGGCAGGGAAGAAAAGGGGGCGAGGAGCGGCCTCCGAGGCCGTCGTGAAACTCGGCCGAGTTCATGACGGCCCTCCAGATTTTTCCTGGGAGCAGAGAATTCCGCCCACCGAATTTCAAAGGGGGCAGCAATTTATGCTTGCGACTTGCTTCTTTTCTTCCTCCTCCTCTTCTGTCACCTTCCTCCTCTGATGGCCTTGCTGGAAACGTGAGCATGAGCCGAGTACGGATGCTCCAGGACCGCAGGAGAGGGGTGGAAATGTCAGGCTATTCACTGCTATACAGGAATGCCGTAAGCACTGCAGAGGTGTGCACCACACTGACCTGCCATCTGCACCGTCTCCCTACCTAGTGTCTCCCTTACAATTATATTGTTGCTCCTCATCAGGAGACATGGATCGACCTCCCAAATCCAGTGCATTTCCATTGTGTAGGAGTTTGTCCTGCAGTAATATTCAGCAAGTTAGGAGAAAGCATAATATGTGTGAGGGCTAGCATCTGATTCATGTCTCCCAAATGGCCTTATACAGCCAACTTAGTCGGTCAGCTGTATTCTCCCTATTAAAGGGCAGGAAGAGGTTTTAATTATTTTCCCAAGTCATTGCTATTATAAGTTATGACATTTCTTGTGAAATACAGTATTGATGCCCCCCCTCCCCCATCATAACCATCGCAAAGTGTGACAAATTACTTTTGCAACTATTAATTCTGAAAATGCCCAAAGAGTTGGCGGCCAGTGTGGTACCTTGCCTACCCTTGTCACATCATTGAACTTCCTCATGGAATTTAGAGTGCAGAAGGCCATTCGGCCCATCGGGTCTGCACCGGCCCTTGGAAAGAGCACCCCACTCAAGCACACACCTACTCCGCCCCATCCCCTTAACCCAGTAACCCCAATTAACCTTTTTGGACACTAAGGGCAATTTAGCATGGCCAATCCACCCAACCCGCACATCTTTGGACTGTGGGAGGAAACCCACGCAGACACAGGGAGGATGTGCAAACTCCTTACAGACAATGGCCCAAGCCGGGAATTGAACCTGGGACCCTGGATATGTGAAGAAACTGTGCTAACCACTATGCTACTGTGCTGCCCAAATTAGGGTATCCCTCCAGTAATCTGCAGTGCTGGGATTGGGAGAGGTGGTACTCAACGTCATTTGAGATTTTCTCTCCCCCTCACTGTCTCCATCTCCCTCATTCTCGTGCACATACCCTCTCTCTTTGCCCTTTGTCGCATTTCCTTGAGAGCCGGCTGAAGGTTTGGCCCATTGAAATTGCATACCCTTCTGTTCTGCTCCTGTCGGTGCCCAATTCCATTCTTTAGTGCCCACAGAATCTTACATGAGCCATATATTCCATATTTTGGATAGCTGCCTGACGGTTAGCACTGTTGCTTCACAGCGCCAGGGACCCAGGTTCTATTCCCGGCTTGGGTCACTGTCTGTGTGGAGTCTGCACGTTCTCCCCGTGTCTGTGTGGGTTTCCTCCGGGTGCTCCGGTTTCCTCCCACAGTCCAAAGATGTGCAGGTTAGGTGAATTGGACATTCCGAATTCTCCCTCTGTGTCCCCAAACAGGCGCCGGAATGTGGCGACTAGGGGATTATCACAGTAACTTCATTGCATTGTTAATGTAAGCCTACTTGTGACAATAATAAAGATTATTATTATTGTTATTATTAAATCTTACAAAATATTCACCACTTGTCCTGATCTCCCAGTTCCTGCTACAGTCTTCGTCCAAATACGCTGTGACTCTAGTGGTTACACTTTCTAATTCCCTTCCAAACGCAAATTGGCTATTTATCTAAAAAGAAAATATTTGCAGGGTTACAGGGAAAAAACAGGGGGATGGGACTAGCTGAGTTGCTCTGGTAGAGAGCTAGTACGCACCCTACAAGCCGAATGGCTTCTATTTCCACTGGAACCATCCTAAGATTCATTCGATGGCTCGACATAGGACTTACGCTCAAACATGGACAGTGGGTTTGCAAAGGAACTGACCATGTCACTTACAGCAAGGGAAGCACAGAACAAACGGTAAATGGCCTAGCGATTGTTTGGCAGGATTGTGTTCACTGTGGGGAAGGAATGTGAGAAAGGGCCAGACATTCCACAGTCCTGACAAGGTTAGAGTGATGCTTCCTGTATGAGAAAGTAATGTCTCTTAACTATCAGATCTTTGTTCGAGGTGGCAATCACTCTTTACAGAGTGAGCAGAAAACAAGGAATCCAGCGTTTAATCAGTAGGATGCCCAGTTGTACTTCTCAGCGGTAGACACAGTGGGTGGGATTCTCCGACTCCCCCCAGCCGCACGGTTCCCAGCGGCGCCCCGTTCGCTACTCCAGATTCTCTACTCCAGCCGCCACAGTGGGCTAAACAGCTGGCTTATAATGCAGAACAAGGCCAGCAGCGTGGGTTCAATTCCCGTACCGGCCTCCCGAACAGGAGCTGGAATGTGGCGACTAGGGGCTTTTCACAGTAACTTCATTGAAGCCTACTTGTGACAATGAGCGATTATTATTATTATTATTATTATTAATGGGATGTCCCATTGAAGCCAGCCCACGCCGCAGGGCAGGGTGCACTTCCAGCGGGAACACAGAATCCCAGTGGCAGGAATATTCCGGCCTCTGTTTCTCTACTAATAGACCTCACTGCTAGACATTTTATCAACTTTGTCTGCAACTTGTCAGTCCAACTTGCCAAGTCAAAATGGTGAATGCGCTACGTTCACTTTTTTTTTTTAAACTGTAACCTGTGTAAATCCCTTTGCTCTGTTTTCTGTAACATAGGAACAGGAGGAGATCATTTAGCTCCTCGAGCCTGATCCACCATTCAATAGGATCATGGCTGATTTGGAATAAAATGTTCGCCTCGTTAATAATGATCACGATCAGATCATTGTTAAAGAAAATTTACGTTTGCTTCAAGTTGTTCAGGAGAGAAAACCTGCCGTCCTTTAATAATAATCTTTATTGTCACCAGTAGGCTGACATTAACACTGCAATGAGGTTACTGTGAAAAGCCCCTCGTCGCCACATTCCGGCGCCTGTTCGGGTACACGGAGGGAGAATTCAGAATGCGCGTCTTTTGTCTGTCTATTTTCCTTGCCCATCGTCTCAATGAGTGTGACGGGAACACAAAGATGGAGAGTGGAAAATAATCCCTGAAGGAAACTTATAGCATGACAATAAGAGCCACACAAGCTAATTACTGTATAATTAACAATTTTAACAGCAAGAATCACATTGTTGAACAACAGAGGAACCAAGCCAGCCAAAATTGCAAACATTTTAAAATCTCGAAATAAAAATGTGCAGCACAAGAACAGGAAGTTGAAACAAAAAAGACAGAAAGAAATTACATTTCTGGAACAGAAATAGTTTCACATATTCCCAGGTAACGACCAGTTTCCAGGAAAAGGGTGTTGGATACTCAATTTAAACCCAGCCACACTCTCAATGAATCTGGTCTCACTCGAAACAATGGCATTGTATTTGGAACGGCATTGCTGCAGAATAGCTTATATCTTTCTTTGTGTGGTTAATGCCAGATGTAATATTTTAATCCTAAAAATATTCCATTTACTTCATCTACTGTCTCACATTGTTGTACCCTTTTGATCGCTATCTGACCTTTATTGTGTCCTTTATCCTTTCCAGCTGCCTCACCTCGCAGTAAAAGGAGCACAACGCAATCTGCCGAATCGGTAGTTTCTTCCCCATCAAGCAGTCCACACCATATTGTGTCCTGGCAGAGTGGGTGAGTCACGCAGTTTGGCGGAGACAAAGCTCATTGTCTTTGTTCATTATCATAGCTTCCACGCAAAACCGTCCACACCCAGATTCCGAAAGCACCGTTTGAAGAGCTATTTGGTCGCAAAGAAACCTGTCTCCTAAAATTGCCACATCAAAGGAATTCAACCCAGCAGACCTTTCTTTAATGGTTTGCTGGCTTGACAGTAGCTGCCAGATGAGCAGACGGGTGTACAGCGGCAGCCCTCTTACAGTACACCCCCGGACAATAGTTTGTACTGTATTGGGGGTAAAGTTTGCATTTTGCCTAACATTCATTTGGCTCTGTTTAACTGTACAGTGAACAGGTAACACTGCCAGATTATTGGCCATTCTGTGCAAATTGGAGCCATTACATGTGTGTGAAGCTATTTGACCCTGGGAAGTGGAAACAGAAAATACAATATGATAGAAAGATACACATGTCCGTTATATTGAGCTTGTTCCAGTTGTCACCCAGGTCTCCTCCCACCTGTAGACTAGTAATCTCCCAATAAAGATGAAAAATAAAAAGCTCTAACCCAATCTAGGAGTGCCTCCATTATTTAAATTATTCTCACCTCTAGAAGTTAAACACTTTTTCACTTCTGCTGCTCTCATTTTCACTTTTTCCCTGCAGTTCCAAAAACCTTTTAAATAAATCGCATATTTTTTCAAAATATCTTCTTTAAACAATGCACGCCAGATGACAGTACGGGTGAATTTTATTTGGGGGACAGTTTGAACTACCGATATTTGAAGTTGCAAAATTCATTTTTTTAATTTTTCTAAATAACAATGAAGACAAACTGCCCTTACAAATCAAGTATTGATTGCATTTAAAGGGTTCCAGCTCATGCAGCATATCATCAACAGGATCGGGGGGATGCTGTTGTCTTTCCTCAAGTTTAAATGTCAGTAATTAATCCCACAGACCCTTTTCAGGATTGTGGAGATACCGTGTTTGGTTAGTTTGATCCCTGTGATATAAACACCATTCCTGGCCAAGTCATTCCTCAGGCAACCGGCTTCTGGTTTTTGTGTCTCTGCTGTTCTTTATAGATTCATAGAATTTACAGTGCAGAAGGAGGCCATTCAGCCCATCGAGTCTGCACCGGCTCTTGGAAAGAGCACCCTACCCAAGGTCAACAACTCCACCCTATCCCATAACCCAGTAACCCCATAACCCCACCCAACACCAAGGGCAATTTTGGACACTAAGGGCAATTTTATCAGGGCCAATCCACCTAACCTGCACATCTTTGGGCTGTGGGAGGAAACCAGAACACCCGGAGGAAACCCACGCACACACAGGGAGGATGTGTAGACTCTGCACAGACAGTGACCCAAGCCGGAATCGAACCTGGGACCCTGGAGCTGTGAAGCAATTGTGCTATCCACAATGCTACCGTGCTGCCCCTAATGTTCTGTAATGGGTCAGTACAGAGCACACAGGAGGTGTCCCGAACACGACCTTCATTTTCCTTGTACGAATGCATCTGGGGTTTTTGTGCAGCAAACTGACGGCATTATTGACTGCAATGCAAATATGGGATAGGTGCAAATCTGGCTGAAATCCACTGTTATCTGGTTCACACTTTCACATTCTCATTGAAACAACGCTAAATCCTGGCCTCACCGTGTGGTACCAGATCATGCTGTAAGTGCCTCAGTTAAAGGAAGATGTTGTGTTTCGGAGGCCCAGCCTTAATTTAAGTAGTGTCATTCAATTGTCTGATTCCTGTGTAGATCTTGCAGACAGAAATTACTATTCCAGTAAAGAACTTCCACAAAACGTAGGTTGTCCTCTTTGGAGAAGAGAAGATTAAAGGAAGATTTGATAGAGATGGTCAAAACCGTTCGGGGTCTGGGCAGAGTGGATGTAGAGGGAGATATTCCTTTGGGTGGAAGGGTCAAGAACCAGGTGCCAAAGTCAAAACAGCCCATGGCGACATTACGCAGGGATCGTTTAGGATGCAGAATGCACTGGTTGAGAGAGTGGGAAAGGCAATCACGGCTTTCAAAAGGAAATTGAATAAGTGTCTGAAAGGAGAGAAAAAGAGAGTAGGCGACACGGTAGCACAAGTGGTTAGAATTGTGCTTCACAGCTCCAGGGTCCCAGGTTCGATTCCCGGCTTATGTCACTGTCTGTGTGGAGTCTGCACGTTCTCCCCGTGTCTGCGTGGGTTTCCTCCCACAATCTAAAGATGTGCAGGTTACGTGGATTGGCCATGCTAAATTGCCCTTAGTGTCCAAAATGGTTAGGTGGGGTTACGGGGTTATGGGGATAGGGTGGAGGTGTGGGCGTAAGTAAGGTGCTCTTTTCAAGACATGATGGGCCTCCTTCTCCACTGTAAATTCTATGAAAATCTGCAGGGCTACAGAGAAAGGGAACTTGAGTGGGACTGGCTGAATCCCTCTTGTGGAAAGCTGGCATGCGTCTGAAAGGCTGAATGGACTCCCATTGTGCTGTAACCATTCTGTGATTCGATGGGGGGGGGGCTCTGAATTTTAATTTTAACAGATCTGATCATTATAAACATTATGAATAAGCATTAGCGTTGTATGAAGAGAGTCTAAGAGAAATGTTGCAACACATTGTTTCTTGTGTCAGTCGAGTAATTGTTTGTAGTCTACGTGTCCATTGTCAATGTCTTCAGAACTCGCATGAAAGTTAAAATCTAAACAGATTGTGAAAAGTCTGACTACGGTGTACGGCTAAAGCAGTTTTGCTGTTACCATCCTGATTCTTGACCATTTTAACAGTAACAAAAGTTAAATCGGCAGCAAGTTTCTTACTAACTTCCTAACCACAAATCTAACTAACATTTTCCTCACTTTCTTCTTTTTACTAATATTCAGTCTTATCTGCTCCTCTTTTCACCTGCCTTTGTGTAGAGGTACAACAGAAACAAGCACACCTCATGATGAACAGACCCAATCGCCAACTCACCAAAGCTCTGTAAAATAGAGGTACAGTAATAATCAGTTACGTGGTTATAATGCCCCTCCCTCACTGTTTGTCTTTATGCTGTTTATTCACTCGTGGTATGGTTGTGGCATTTTTAGTTTCTTTCTCATTCCTAAATACGAAGCTCTTTATTTCAGTCATGTCTGTGTGACAGAAATAAATGAGACCACGACCCAGTTGCTTCAGGGAAAACTGCAGTTTTGTCGCCCCTGAGCAAGTTAAGTGCATTGTTTGGTTTGGTATTAAGCGACCAGACGAGAAGATCCCAGCTTCATTTACTAGTCTGTGTTCTGTCATCTATTATCTTCTGTTTAGTATTTGAGGTTTTCCAGTTTGCTCGGAGTTAAGACCATTAGAAACGCGATCAGGAGTGGGCCATTCGGCCCCTCGACCCTGCTCAATAGGATCATGTTTGGGGGGCAGCACGATAGCATAAGTGGATAGCACTGTGGCTTCACAGCGCCAGGGTCCCAGGTTCGATTCTCCGCTGGGTCACTGTGCGGAGTCTGCACGTTCCCCCCGTGTCGGCGTGGGTTTCCTCCGGGTGCTCCGGTTTCCTCCCACAAGTCCTGAAAGACGTGCTGTTAGGTGAATTGGACATTCTGAATTCTCCCTCTGTGTACCCGAACAGACGCCGGAGTGTGGCAACTAGGGGATTTTCACAGTAACTTCATTGCTGTGTTAATGTAAACCTACTTGTGACAATCATAAAGATTATTATTATCTTCTCAAGGACACCTGGGGGTGGATGATAAATGCTCACATCTCATTTAACACCTTGAAAATTGAAAGGTCTTTTACTGGAAATGCACGAAACAATAAATGGATAAACTCGTCTGTTTTCATAATAAAAATCAGAAATGCTTACTATTAAATCCTGGTGGATGATGAAAGGTCAGAATGAACACTTTTAGTTTCCCATCGATATCTATATATTGAGCTGATGAATCCTACAGTTTCTATCAGTCTCCTGAGGTGATTCTATCGACTGACGTTGATGGAGTTAAATTGCTGCCCACAGAGAATCTTCTCCCTCTCATTGACATTGAAAGCTCGGTCTGCCTGCCCCCCCTGTGCTGGACAAAAGGCCAGGATGCTTCAGCCTTGACAAAGTGTGAATGCAGTGGCTTTTCTGCTGTTGTGCACGTTATCCTGGCAGCACAATGATGGCCAAACTGCTGGGACAAAGTGAAGGGTTTCCAATGGCAACTATCGAAAGTCTGACACGCTTTAAATGTGTGTTTGTGCGCAGAGACACTGCCTGAGGGTGCTCGCGCATCGCGGTTTACAGTGGAACAGGCTCCACGAGCCAAACATAAGAGGAATTTCGCAAGTATCGACCAGTTAAAATTTGTGACTCTTCAATTCAGAGAAAGGGAGATTTAGGTCATGATTTCAACGTGCTGTGAAAAGAACATTTCTGGACATGTGTTGCTCCTTATTTGTAACTTTTTCAAACAAAGTGGCTCTGCGTTTTTGAAATGACAGAATTTCAACCGATTCCCTGTTATTCCTCGAGCTCAGTTGATAACTGATGTGAGTTCGCCGTTCACAGAAGACCTGGCGGGATTTACCGTGTTTCAGCTGTTCTATACAATGGAACTTGTAGGATTTCAAAGCTGCCAGTTATCACAGCTGAGAGGTTAGGGTTAAGTGTTGAGGCTGCTTCGGACACTTAAGGTTGCCAATCTCAATGGTGGAGGATTTGGACAGTTCCCTACATTGGGGGCGGGGGCTTAATCTCACCTTGGTGAGAATGAAGACTTTGAAACTGGCCCTCAGAACTGCCAATAGTGAAGTGTCAGCTGTGGTCTGGGAGAAAGGCCTTTGGGTTGGGCCACCTTACTTTCTCAGTGGCTTTTGCCTCAGGAATGTGCGGTAAATGCTCCAGCACGGTGGCGCAGTGGGTTAGCACTGCTGCCTCAGGCGCCGAGGTCGCAGGTTCGATCCCGGCTCTGGGTCACTGTCCGTCTGGAGTTTGCGCATTCTCCCCGTGTCTGCATGGGTCCCACCCCCACAACCCAAAGATGTGCAGGGTAGGTGGATTGGCCACTCTAAATTGCCCCTTAATTGGATAAAATGAATTGGGCATTCTAAATTTATTTTTAAAATGGAATGTGCGGTAAACAATTCTTACTTTGTGTTCTCTGAGCCTGAAGTAGCAAAATGTGAGACCAATCGATATGTTGCCCTGGTTTGACCTTAGCCCAGGCCTGGACCGTTCAGGAACTTTGCAAGCGCAAGGACTGTAATTTTAATGGCTTTTCACTCAAAGTAAGGATTCGCTGAATAGTAGCGGGAAGCGATGCCTGACTTTTGTCTTTTCTCGTTGTAGGCCCTACCAGGACACTTGCTACATGGACTCCCCACTCTATTCCGAATTGGCAGACGTTCAGTGGTACGGAAGTGACAACGCCAAGCCTGGAACTCTTGTCTGACACCTGACCTCAGATCAAAGTACAAACGTCGACCCCCCCCCCCCTCCCCTCCAGTGGTCACCTCACTGCCCCTTGTCACTGCCTTACTCTGCGAACGGCCACTAACCAGCAACTGCAGCTCCGAGCACTTTCACAAAAGAAATCTATCAGCCAAGGCAACGTGCAGCCTAATTAAAGTTCCACAGACTATGCTGTCTCTCAGGTAACCACTGGTCAACAATAATAAGGTCTTTATGAATAAAAACGCAACACTGCTTTTCATACTGTGACTCGTATGCACCAGACCTCCTGTGCTTGAAGGCTGTGTCTGTGCACGATTTCATTTTATTCCCTTGTGCAAAGTAATACTGACAGTGTAATAATGAAGTACTTCACAATTTCACCAAGCATTACGTTTACTTGAATATTACCAAAGACCACCCGAAAGCTGAAAGGGGGAGAATTGGATGAGCGTTGCCCGCTGGTTACCTGAATAAATGAGAAGTTGTCAATCTCTTGTTTCATTAATGATTCTGGCAGATGACAGGTGAAAGCTATTAAAAATGCATTCTTCACGTTTAAAAAATGCCCGAGTGCAGGCAAGATTGTTTTCCCATGATAAGAGCAAAACAATTTTGAGATATTTTTTGCAGAGGCTGGATGAGCTATTCAGATATGTGGTCCAGCTTGGAGTCATCAGTAAAGCACACAGTAAACATAATCTGTGCTATTCCAGGCTGCACAGATATTGTATTATGGTACAATATGTGTCTTTAGTTTAAGCTTCGAATCGGCTCGTCGATCGTATATTCTCTTCAAGGACTTTAGCTGATTTATTGGACGAGGCCTTGGAGAGTTGTCAACCCTTAGAAGGCCTCACAAATGTTTTAAGAATATTTTCCCATGAAGTACTCATCAGAAATAATTTAGTGGCTGGCACGGAACGTTTGCGCAGTCGGTGTAGCACAGACTTGTCAGCAAAAGGTGACAGTTGCAGAAGGGCACTGATCTGGCCAAAAAAATAAAGGGAGCATTTTTCCCCCCTCTCTTCCCTTCGGAATATTTGTGGTTTCCTGTTGGGGGTCGGTGGGGAGGGTGGGGGTGGTTGGTGGGAGGGGGGGGGAGGGGAGACAGGAAGGAGGATGCCTGCTCAGAAAGGCAGCAGACTAAGCTGAAGCATATCCATTGTGTGTGGCCCATGGACAAGAAAGGATTGCTTCAGCGGACTGCAAAAAAAAAAAACCCCAGACAGCACTGTTTGTCTTTGCGAGAGCACCAGGAAGGATTTGTGTCGAGTTGAAATGAAAGGCTAACATTTGCAGACACTACCATGCATTTATTGTGAGGCAGATTTTTCTAATTACAGTTTTTCAGTTACCATTGTGTAAAATGTTAAAATACCAATATGTTTTATAAATCAGTATTAGTTTTAGTTTGGACCTAGCAAACCCCATTCAGGTGCTACCCAACAAACAGTTACCACTAGAATAGTTGTAGGGTTTTACATCTATAAATGTCAATAGTTTTATTACAAGTTGTGTAAATTGAAGCAATGTAGTTACAATGAATTCAGTAGATTTCTCCCTGAAAATGGCTGTTGATCTTAAAAGAGCATGTAAAATGTCTTTATTTCTACCCCCTCAGCCTCCTCCTCTGGTTTCTGTCCCATTTTAATCAAAGAAGACCATGTATGGTGTAGAAAATGCAGAATTATGAATTTCTGCCATTAATTTATTCTTTTTGTATTAAGAATTTGTATAGTAACTTTACATTTTGCAGAAACAGTGTTGTCAACAATTCCTAAATGAAGCATTTTCAAAATAATGAATTTGGTTGTTCTTGAAATTAACAAAATAAATTATTACTGAATGTTGCAAGAATTTGACTCTGGCATTTGTCTTGGTAAATGGGCCTGCTGAGCACCATCGGCCATCTCGCACGGTGAACTGCAAGCGTCGGCTCCTTCTGGTCTTCCATTCACCCCCCTCCCCCTCGGGCAGAAGGTCTGTGGGTTCACCCTGCACCGGGCTGAAAGATGCTGCCTTCATCAGACACATGGTTTTTCTGACCAGACATTAAAAGAAAACTCTCTCAGCCTGTGAACTGGGGACAAAATTCCCCCGGCGCTGTTTGAAGAAATGCAAGGAAGTTCCTCCAACGCGCAGTCCAACATTAATCCCGCAAATAAGCGGCGGCAAGACAGATTAATGGGTCATTCATCTCATTGCTGTCTGAGGGAACGTGCTCTGGGGAAATTGGCTGTTGCACCTAGCTGCACAACCCCGCGTAAACCTCATAGTTAAATCATTGGCTGAGGAGCACTTTGGAGCCTCTTGAGGATGAGTAAGGTGCTACATAAATGCAAGTTCTCTCGGTCATGCTGCCAAAGGAAGATATGGAGACTGAGAGATATGAAATGCGTACCTCTCAGCAGCTGATGGAGTGTTCTGGGGCCAGGACATCATCTCATCTGAAAACAGTGCATGGGAAAAGGGGGGAGGTTGAAAATACTTTACGAGAAAAGATTTGTGTTTGCTGTTAAAGTAACAGATTTTGAGTAAAGATTTACCACGCCGTTCTCATTTTTGTCGTTTTAGTTTGAAGGAGGACCGGCTTTGATATATGAGTAAAATACTGTCCACAAGAGAGTTAGATTGGAGGCCTGGGAAGTGATTGAAGAGCCTTGAACTTGCTGTTATATGACTGCCAGTTTGGGAGCACTCAAATAATTAAACTATTGTCATGTGCAAAAAACACATGAAATTACATTTGTAGATCAAACATCACCTGGACCTTATTATTTTGGAACGGTGGTTGTCAAAGAATTGCCTGTAACATATATATATATATATATATATATTCTTGGCTTCCATGTCTGCTCCTGGGAATCTAATCTGGTGCCTGTCAATAACTCAGCTTCACACAAGGTTTCACTGTACAAAGGATTTGAAAATGAGAAGTTTAAAAAGGTTTAAAGGCCCTGCAGCCATGGTGGTTCTGGAAGTTATCTGTCATATATAATTAATAACATACCAATAGCTCAGCTTCCCTATATACTGCTGTCAACAAAACGCAATTTGATACAATTTTCAAGGTAGTTTCCTTCCCGCCGGATTCTGTAACCTTTATGCTCCAACCCAGAAAGCAACAACATATCGTGGCGAATCAGAGATAATAAAAGAAAATGCAACACTGTGATGGAGGAGTACAATGAACAAGTTTTATGATAAATGTCTCATTTTTGCTCCCTCGCTACATTTCATTGAAAGTATGCAACCCATCGCACTGGTGGATAAAGCTGTCAGTAAACGTCCAACCTGAAGAAAAAGCAACATTGAGTTCATTAAAAAAAACTTGTATTTGTGTCGGACATTTTGCAACCGCCGGACTTCTCAAAGTGCTTTATAACCAGACTCGATGGGCCAAATGGCCTAATTCTGCTCCTATACCTTATGAACCAGTGATGTATTTTGTTTCTGGAATCAAGCTGGCTAGCCAAAGACCAGGGCGACTGTTCTCTATTTCACAGTCATATAGATTAAAGCAAGGTGCTGGAGAGAAAGAAGCAATGTCTTCAAACAGGAACTTTATCTACATAACACTTTCAAAGTTGCAAAATTCTCTGTTGTGATCAGTTCTCACCCGTCCACGCCAGACTATCTCTCGAGTCTGAGGGTATGTTAAACTAATTCATGCTTAAAAGCTCGCCGACTGAGTCCTAAATTCATAAAACACTCACGTGGCCAGATTGCTCCAACAATGAATTGTATTATCTGCTCCCAGGTGTGTATCAGAGGAGGCCGGGTCTGAGAAGGAACCAACACTGGAATGAGTATTCCTCTCTCCACCTGCAATGTGTGGTGCTTCCTGATAAATGTACCTTGTTGGAACGAGGTCTGTTATTTCACATATCTTGGCTTTGAATTTTCCTGCCACAGCGGAACAAGGTAAACAAAGTGGAAAGAGCTATCCGTTGGGAAACCTCTTTGCCTACACATTCTGCCTCTCAGAGAAGTAAGTAGTTTATTCCCACCCCCGTACTGCCATGGTTTTGGTAACATCCATCCATGTGTTGTGCACACTCTTTCCCCCAATAGTAGGATGCATGTCACGTATCAGACCCCAGTAAATATTGTCGACGGGAACAGAGACCTCAATTGCAAACAATAACAGCATTATTCACGATATTTTATTTTACACCGACAGTAAAATCTAAAATAAGCACAACACCGCGGATGTTGGAATCTGAAACAAGGCCAGAAAATGCCGATAAACCCTGCAGGCCTGGTAGCACCTGTGGAGAGAGAAACAGTTAACGTTTCAGGTCATGTGGCTCTTCATCAGAACTGAAAAGAAGGAGAATGTAGGAAGTGCAATAAAAAGTAGCAAGTTAAAAACAAACAATAGTTGTCCTGGTGTGAGAGGGGAGGGGGATGTTTTTCATAGATGCAAAACATGTATGGAATATTAAAAAAGAGAAGAAAGGGGGATTTAAGATATAAACATGTAAAGTTGTTGAACTCAGTGTTAGTCTCGAGGGCTGCAGTGTGCCCAGCCGCAAGGTGAGGTGCTGTTCCTCCAGCTTGCACGGGGTTTGACTGGAGCACTGCAGCAGGCCAAGGATGGACATGTGGGCCTGAGCAGAAGGATGAGCTTAGACCCCCTAGACTGAGGCTGGAGCCCGGCGGATACCTGGAGGCAGCTTCTGAGCAGAGGGCTATCAACAAGGAATCCCACAGTGGGAGGTGGGTTCTCTCACCACGATGATGGGCTACCCCCCACCTGTGGCCACCGTGACCTTGAGGCTGCCCTCATGGTCTCCTTAAGAGCGTCCAGCTCCCCCTGGTGGGACTGTCTGCCATCCCGGGCTTCTGGCATTCGGTTTGGGCGCTTCCCTCTTTGGGAACCCACTCGTCATCCTTAACCGGATAGCGGCTGCTGTGACAGCCTCTTGATTGGCTGCCCCCTAGAAGACAGCAATGTCATACACCCAGCCAGCACTGGGATCAGGAACTGTATTCAATCCTAGTAAGATTCTGCCCATTGTCCCCTTTGGGGTGGGGGGGATGATCAGCGTGGCAGCTGCCAGATTTTGATGACGATACAAACATAACAAGGAATCGTATCTGTTGGCAGAATGGTGCAGCGGACTGGAAAAACAGGGTGGAAGCTGCTGGCCCTCGAGCAACTTCCTCTGCCGTTATTTTAGGTATTTACACAGAAATGGTTAAGGGGTGGGGCCCACGACGTAGTGCTGGGAGAACCCGTCCAGCCATGGTGCCCCTGATACAAAGAAGTCAAAATAGAACACCCCATCCCCTCCCATTCCCCATGGAACTGCCCCACCCCCGCCTCTCCGCGGAACACCTCCGAGGCATTACCCGTGCCCAAGCAGTGCCAGGGGGCAGTGCCTTGGGCAATGTCCGGCTGTGACTCTCTCCCCATGGAGGATGTGCTCAACAGTGCGCCTCTGGCAGGGTCAGCTTGCCTTCACGTTGATGTCAATGGACAATCTTAACATTGAACATTTGAATACAAATAATGACAATACATTGCACAATGTCGGTTGTGGTGATGTGCATCACTGTAAATACACAAGGGCTTAATGTAAATACATGTAGACTTGCTAGACACTAGAGGGAGCACCAGCAATATGACACACAGACACTCAACCAATCGATCAGTTAGATAGGACACGACCAATGGGCATTCACGATACACACAGAGGTGACACGACCACAGGAGGGCATTGCACCAACCCACACACATGATCTGCCCCTTTCCAGTGGAGACAGTGAGTAGAGATACAGGGTTGATTCAATATCACTCCCACGACGTGGATTGTAGCAGACTGGTTAGTCAGTCTGAGTAGCTATAGAAGGATTAACTGTAGTGGAGAACCCGAGTAATAGAAGTGTATATAGTTTAATAAACGTGTTGAAGTTATCTCCACGTCTGAACCTTCCTTTGTCAAGTGCACCACAAGGAAGCCGCTTATGCTACGCTTAGAGCATAACAAGACATCGGTCTCCTTAGTTTCCAGAATAAAAGTGAAAGGTTTGCTGCATCTTGTATTAGGTCTCATGTGGTTGGTGTCAGATTGAGTTCATTAAACTCTCAATTGTTCAATATACTATTTTTGAGTTTTATAAAACAGGGGTTTGGACTGCCTCCTAGTCTATTCGGTTTCTATCCTATTTGTGGAATGACGTCTCCTTAATTCCATTGCCTATTTACTCTCATGTGGTTGTGGTGCGAGAGTGTGGCAATTTGGGGATCGCCTCAAGAGTTTTGTCGTGAAGTCCAGACAGCTATTTATTTCCAGCAGTTTTTATTCTCTGCGATTTCCCTGCATGTACGTTTTGATCCTCTGTTTGGTGCCTCTCATTTTCTCGCACCGTGGTGGTATTTTTTTCTTCTTCCAGCTTTCCCCGCTGGGGATTTCGACAGTAAGAGGGGAGATAAAAAGAGATATAGCTGCCTCGGCTGAAGTCTGGAAAGGAAGTGCATCTCCGTGGTGCATTCATACTCGCTCCACAATGTTCTAATCTTGGCTGTGGGATGAAGGAGAGGCCTTAAGGAATATGGCTGGAATATCAATGATGTTTTAAAGCTGAAGTTTCTGCAAATTTTGTACGGCTAATCGGGCCATTCATTTCCATTTGTGAAGTCTGTGCTTGTGGTCGGATATTAGGCACCAAAATAAATAAAGGAGTACAGCTTTCTCTGGTGGAAGCATTTTTGAAATCCAATGCCGGGACTTGTTAATCACGGATAAGAACAGAACAAATACTCTGCATGACACTGACTTTGTGTAAAATACATTTCAGGATTAGTGCCATAAATGGAAGTGATATTATTGGCTGTGGCAGGACGGAGGTTGAGTCATTGCACAGTAAGGCAGGGTCATCGACTGGTAGCTCCATCATTTTTAAGATTTCCTTCTTTTTGCTATTCTGAGTCACAGATAATTATTTACTTTTATAGTAAGCAGGCTACTTAATACCTCCACTTTGTCAACTGTTCTGAAATATAACAGTATACGTTTTGTTAACAAGAGTAGTCTATACAGACCGTTGAGTCTGCTGTGCCAACGAATATGACCGTGGTTCGTAGAATCCCTACAGTGCAGGAGGAGGCCATTCAGTCCATCAAGCACTGACCCACCAGGAAAACACCCTCCCTAGGCAAAATCCCCCACCCTATCCCCAAAACCCCACCTAACCTTTGGACACTAAGGGACAATTTATCATGGCCAATCTACCTAACTGACCCACCTTTGGACGGTGAGAGGAAACCAGAGCACCCGCAGGAAACCCACGCAGACACGGGTAGAACGTACAAACTCCACACAGTCAGCCAAGTGTGTTGTTCCTTGTGTCTGAATAAAGCTCGTAGTCTTACATTTGGAGTAGATGTTTTATTTTGAGTTTGTTCTCTCTCCAGCGCTTAAACTATGTTACATCTGTGCTGCCTGTCTGTGTCCTGCTCCCAGCTGCCGTTCCTGTGAAGTGCTCTCTAACTTCCTGTCTGTCTCTATTTATACCTCTCCCGTGCTCCCTCGAGTGCTTGCTCAGTTGTATTGCATCTACATTGACCCCTTGTATATATATACAGATCACTACGCCAAGGTCAGAAATGAAAAAAAAAAGAAAATGACTTATTGTCACAAGTAGGCTTCAAATTAAGTTACTGTGAAAAGCCCCTAGTCACCACATTCTGGTGCCTGTTCGGGGAGGCTGGTATGGGAATTGAACCGTGCTGCTGGCTTGCCTTGAGTCTGCTTTCAAAGCCAGCGATTTAGCCGTGTGCTAAATCAGCGCCAAACCCACACAGTCAGGAGAAGAATGTCCAGGAGGAAACTCGACACGGACAGTGATCCAACCTGTGTCCCGGTGCTGAGAGGCAGCAATGCTAACCACCATGCCACGCTTGAACTTATACGGCAATTCCGCTTTTCCACGCTATCTTCTTATTCCTGGATTCCATTGGTGCCAAAACTCAATCGATCTCAAACTTGGATATGTGACCGAGCACCTCCAAAAAGGTAGAGGATTTCAAAGATTCACAACCCTCTGGATCAAAGTGTTTCTCCTTCTCATGGTCCTAAATGACTGACCCCTTATCCCAAGACTCTATGACCCCCTAGTTCGCGACCCCTCAGCCAAGGGAAACGGCATCTCAGCACCTACCCTGTCAATCCCTCAGGGACTTTTACACATTTCAATGAGACCATTCTTGTAAACTCCAGAGAAAACAGGTCCATTCTGCTTCACCTCACTTCATGGAACAACCCTCCTATCTAAGAAATCAATTTAGTGAGCGCCCCTTTGATGCCACTTTACTGACGATTGAGAGTCGACTGATCGGGTGGCCACTGGGCGGGTTGGTAATTTGCTCCTTTTTGCGGACAGGATGTAGCTGGGCAATTTGCTACTTTGCTGGGTAGATGCCAGTGTGGTAACTGCACCAGAACAGCCTGGCTCGGGGCATGGCTAGTTCCGTGCGGGACAGTCTTCAGCGAGGATGTTGTCACAGGGCTCATAACCTTTGCTGTATCTGGTGGGCTCAGCTGTTTCTTGACATCACGTGGAACAGATTGAACTGGCTGAGGACTGGCAGCAGTGATGGTGCGGGAGGGACCTCAGGAGGCAGTTTGAGAAAGGAAACAGAAAGGGTATATAACACAGAACTTAAATCAGCATTGATTGGTGAGCGGGTGGAATGCTTGGCACATGGGTAACTGCGGCTTACGCAGTAGGAAACCCTCCCTCTATCATTTGTGCCGATAACACTTCTCACATTTCAGTGGAATACAAGCACAGGAAAACAAGAGAACGGTTTTTCAATAATACTCTTGCAACACAAGCTCCCTCTAGTGCTTAAAAACTTCCAACAGCTTATTGCTATGTGTTGAAGACATTCAGATTTTCAGATATCACAAAACCAGTATCAGTGTTTCAAACCACGGGTGACGTATAGAGTGGATATGTCCTACAGTGTTATGCAGGTTGATGAGTACGTTGAAAAAAACGGTGCAGTATATTACCCCCTCCCCCCCCCCCGCTTTTTTCTCATTGAATCTCGTTGCGTTTCTTGTCTTTCCCCTGGCTGACGATGTGTTAATAATCTTTACTGTCACAAGTAGGCTTACATTAACACTGCAGTGAAGTTAGTGTGAAAAGTCTCTCGTCGCCACATTCCGGCGCCTGTTCGGGTACACGGAGGGGGAATTCAGAATGTCCAATTCACCTAACCTGCAAGTCTTTCGGGACTTGTGGGAGGAAACCGGAGCACCCGGAGGAAACCCACGCAGACACGGGGAGAACGTGCAGACTCTGCACAGATAGTGACCCAAGCTGAGAATCGAACCTGGGACCCTGACGCTGTGAGGCAACAGTGCTAACCACTGTGCTACCATGCCACCCTCGCATCCAGACTTTATCCAACGCCATTCTCAAACCAACCAAGTCTTGGTCCTCGGCCGGATAACCTGTTATTCTCTCACCTTTGTTGTGGAAGACACCTTTTGTGTCTCCCCAGGTAGCATGATCGAAATTGGAAAAGCTGGCACACGGGGAATCATGTGGAGTAAATGTGAATCATGTTATAGCATGGCGTACTGCAAGGGCGCCCAACACACTGCCATCTTTAATTGCCACACACAATTCCCAATTTATTTTCCCTGTAATATTGTTTGATTCACACTTGTTTCTCATCTTTATCAAGTCACGTGTTAGCATGAATGTCTTGAGAAATTACTGATTGTTGAGGCAGAATAATTATCAGCGCTGTACAACTTCTAAAGCAGCTTAGCACCATCATGGATGAATTACTTTTCTACACCAGTGCAATCATATCATTAATTACTCAGCTGTGCATGTTCAAGTAAAGATTATTTATAAAGCTGAGAAGTACTTTTCTTTAATCTATGCAAGCGAGCAAAATTCACAATACTAGAGTCCCACGGGTATGTATGTCTAACTAAACCAGCATTTGGGGATAGTTATGAACATTAAAGTAATACACTGAATAAGGGATAATTAAATGCAGACATTCCATTTATTTTAACAGTAAATCAGTAAAGGTTTATTCAGAACAAAGAACAATACAGCAGAGGAACAGGCCCTTCGGCCCTCCAAGCCTGCGCCGATCACGTGTCCTATCTAGACCAATCGCCTATATCTTTCTATACCCCGTCTGTTCATGTGTCTATCCAGATAAGTCTTAAAGGTCACTAACGTATCTGCCTCAACCACCTCACTTGGCAGTGCATTCCAGGCCACCACCACTCTCCGTGTAAGAAACGTCCCCCGCACATCTCCACTGAACCTATCCCCCCCTCACCTTGAATTTGTGCCCCCTTGAAATTGTCATTTCCGCCCTGGGAAAAAGCCTCCAACTGGTCATCCTGTCTATACCGCTCATAATTTTATAAACTTCTATCAGGTCGCCCCTCAGCCTCCGTCTCTCGAGGGAGAACAATCCCAGTTTATTCAATCTATCCTCATAGCTCATACCCTCCATCCCAGGCAACATCCTGGTTAACCTTTTCTGTACTCTCTCCAAAGCCTCCATGTCGTTCTGGTAGCGTGGTGACCAGAATTGGACACAGTGGGCAAACCAATGTTCTATATAACTGGAACATAATGTGTGAGCTTTTACTCGATACCCCGTCCTATGAAGGCAAGCATGCCATATGCTTTCTTTACCACCATTTCCAACTGTGCTGCCACTTTTAAGGATCTGTGGACCTGCACGCCCAGATCTCTCTGTGTCTCTCTGCTCCTGATGGTTCTGCCATTTATTTTATAGCTCCCACCTGAATTGGATCTACCAAAATGAATCACCTCACATTTGTCCGGGTTAAATTCCACCTGTCATTTCTCTGCCCAATTTTGCAGCCTATCTATAATCCTGTTGTATTCTCTGACAATCTTCATCACTATCCGCAACTCCTGCAATCTTAGTATCATCCGCAAACTTGCTGATCAGACCCGCTACGTTTTCTTCAAAGTTATTTATATATATTACAAAAGCAGAGGTCCCAGAACTGATCCCTGCGGAACACCACTGGTTACAGACCTCCATTTGGAAAACCACCCTTCCACTGCTACCCCCCCCCCCCCCCACCCCCCTTCTATGGCCAAGCCAGAAGTAGGGTGAAAGGACCTATGTTGAAATAAAACACAAGGGGCTGGATTCTCCCAAAATGGGACTATGTCCCCACGCTGGTGTTAAAACGCTGGTGTTTTACTCTGAAGATTCCTGTGAAAAGGTGGAGCCGGATTCACTCACCTGCAGGGGGCTAGCAGGGACCCAGAGTGATTCACCCAGCTTGAGCTACGAATACGGGCCCCCGCAATTCCGGTTATGAGTCCGTGCATGTGCATGGCGGCGGCCCCCAGCGGCCGCACCAAGAGCCCTGGCGGACTCAGACCGGGAAGGCAGACATAGAAATTAGAGCCCCCCAATCGGCTGAGCGCCCGATCATCTAACCACGCGGATCTGTCCCCGGCCGCCTACACCCCCCCCCCCCCCCCCCCCCAATTGTCCGGTCCCCCTGCCTCCCAGCAGGGCAGCCCCGGGCTGAGTCCGCAGCCGCCACGCGACATCCCCACCGGCAATACCAGGTTAGCCCCACGGCCGGTCGGTAACTCGGCCGATCGGGAGCGGAGGATCGCTGGGCTGGCCTGTGGAAATGGACCCTCAGCCGCGTGGCGTACTCCGCGGACACGCCAATTCTCGGGTCCCGGAGAATCGCCGGACCGGTTTCGGTGTGAAAATGGATTCTCCGCCCTCGCGCTGAACCCGATTTCGGCAAGGGGCTGTGGAGAGTCCAGCCCAGGGTATGGACAGGCTGTAAATGGGGATGATTACATCCATGGGGTGATATGTTTTCAGTGAAAAATGAATGGAAAGTACATCAGGCAAAGAGAAAATCAGTTTTGCTGATTCACTGTCACCTGGTTTTCATTTTCACTATAAACCAATATCTCCCAAAATATTACAGAGTTGCATAATTATGCTGTTGCATAAATTTTAAAAAACAAGAATTCCCAATACTGATTTAGGAACTGCCAACGTACACCTTGTGGAACTTAGACACATGACACGATTGTCCACACTAACTCCTCCTTTTAGAGTGCCTGAAAACCACTTTCCATCTCTGATCTCAGGCATTTACATCGTAGGATGTTATAAATATGAGGTTATAAGGTTGTTAGGTTTTGGGTCCGTGCCTATAATTTGGGGCAGAATGAAGGGGATCATGTCAGCTGCGCTGGCGTCTCCCCGACAACAGGCCTGGGTGTCATGGCTGTTTCAGATTAAATGTAGGCCCAGGTTGTTTTGCTGGAACGAAGGTGTGAGGTGCCTGTGATAACCTCCACAAGGCCCAGGGGAATTCTGTGATTGATCTCCCCGGGGGGCTCGTGGAATAGGAACTTCCTCACGAGTGGGCGGGAGACACACCCAGCTGGGGCTCGTAAGAGTTGAGTATAAAGTCGGGGGCCAGACAAAGGACTTGGCACGTTGGTTGGCCCAGCGGGATTATGTTGTGTAAATAGTTCATTGTCGTGGGGCAGGCTCTATCCAACCTCGATTAAAGCGTACGTTCTTCTTACCACTCGGCTTCCTGGTCTTAATACTTGCTCAGTATTCAGGGTGGATAGGTACCTTTTCCAGGCGATGGCATCTTTTTTAAAAAATAAATTTAGAGTACCCAATTATTATATTTTTTCGAATTAAGGGGCAATTTAGCATGGCCAATCCACCTGCCCTGCACATCTTTGGGTTGTGGGGGTGAAACCCACACAAACACGGGGAGAATATGCAAACTGCACATGGACAGTGACCCAGAGCCGGGATTCGAACCCGGGACCTCAACGCCACAGTTCCAGTGCTAATCTCTGCGCAGTGCTAACAATGGCATCTTGATAGAGGACCGACAGCTTGCGAGGCCCCAATCTTCAGCATTATTAGAAGCCTCATATACCCAGTTTCTCTAGATTCAATACCGTTTGGTGAATTAGTTGGCCTGGTGTCCAACCATTATGACCTGAAATCATCACTAATTATGCAACGCTACCAGCTCACCACTGCTGTACAAGCTCCGGGGAGGACAGTAACGGATTTCTTAACTTCTACTCCGACTGTTGGCTGAGTGCTGCGAGTTCAGGCCATCCCTAACCGAGATGCTGAGAGATCGGCTAGTGTGTGGGATCAACAACATGGCCGCATGGAGGAAGCTGTTGGCGAAGCTTATGTTGGAGTTAAAAAGCGCCATTGAGCTGACCTGCAAAAATGCGGGAAAAGGGATGCAGGAACTTCAAGGTTCCATGGAGTCCATAGTGTTGCTCGACCTCCATACTGGACTCCAGCGGCACCCCAGGGCATTGCCCGAATGGCCAGGTCACCTCCAAAGCAACAAACAAAGGTCTGACACTGCATCCAGGCTCAATATTCCAGAGCTGCCATAGACCAGCAGCACACCTTCCCTGAGGGTGAAGGCGAGGTCTGACGACATTGCCAAGCCCAGCAGCACACCTTCCCTGAGGGTGAAGGCGAGGTCTGACGACATTGCCAGGCCCAGCAGCACACCTTCCCTGAGGGTGAAGGCGAGGTCTGACGACATTGTCAGGCCTGTGGGTGCCGAACACGCAGCAATCAAGGCCACCAGAATTGGCAGAGAGCGGGCTGCCCTGGACAGATGATGAGGTCGCCTCAAGCCAGGGCCTTGCACGTGACCCCACCTGAGGACAACATTTAAAAAAAAATAATTTGGACTACCCAATTATTTTTTTTCCAATTAAGGGGCAATTTAGCGTGGCCAATCCACCTACCCTGCACATCTTGGGGTTGCGGAGGTGAAACCCACGCAGACACAGGGAGAATGTGCAAACTCCACACGGACAGTGGCTCGTTATGTCTTATGTTCTTATTATCAGCTAATTTAGTGCCCATTTGTAATGAAGAATGCATTTCCTGCACAAGCGGTGCAGTGAAGGTTCGGAAGATTGTTTAATGGGATTAGAGGATTAATCTGGGATGAATTGAGGAGCCTACAATTTGGGGGGGGGGGGGGGGGGGGGGGGGACGGCATAGAGTCGCAGCATAAGAGGTCGGCCATTTTGGACTAAGGTGAGGCATTTCTTCGATCACAGACCTGTGAATCTTTGGAATTCGCTGCCTCAGAGGGTTGTGGATCTTTGAGTATATTCAGGGCTGAGGTCCGTAGATTCTTTGACTCTAAGTGAATCGAGGGATATTGAGATTGGGTGGCAAAGTGAGCTAAGGTCCCAGACCAGCCACGATCTCACTGAATGACAGAGGTATGAGCAACTCCTGCTCCTAATTCTTATGTGCTTATGACAAGCTTAAATAAAAAGTTTTCATCAAAAATAAGGACATAATGCAAATAAGAACAAAATATATGATTTTAAAATAAGGCTGAGCACCCATGTAGAATAATCCCTCAACCCACAAACCCAATTTCAGTTGAAGCCTATGTTCTGCCTTACCTGCCCGAATGTAATGCCACAGGAGATGGACTCATACCTCATAGATTCAGTGAAATAATCAATTTT
This sequence comes from Scyliorhinus canicula, assembly GCF_902713615.1. Taxonomy (NCBI): domain Eukaryota; kingdom Metazoa; phylum Chordata; class Chondrichthyes; order Carcharhiniformes; family Scyliorhinidae; genus Scyliorhinus; species Scyliorhinus canicula. Next base: position 164,876,952 of record NC_052156.1, on the reverse strand, counting down.
CCAATTACTTTTCTTCATTCAAATCTTAGTATAAAAATTTATAAGGGTACTCTTCGACAAACAATAGTTTGAGGGAACGTTGTCTGTGTGAGGGTGCGAGAATTTCTTTGTTATTTCTGGGCTGCCAACAGGCACAGTGGTTAGCACAGTTGCTTCACAGCTCCAGGGTCCCAGGTTCGATTCCCGGCTTGGGTCACTGTGCGGAGTCTGCACGTTCTCCCCGTGTCAGTGTGGGTTTCCTCCGAGTGCTCCGGTTTCACAGTCCAAAGATCTGCAGGTTAGGTGGATTGTCCATGATAAACTGCCCTTAGTGTACTAAAAAAAGGTTAGGTCAGGCTACTGGGTTACAGGGATAGGGTGGAGCCATGGGCTTAAGCGGGGTGTTCTTTCCAAGGGCCGGTGCAGACTCGATGGGCTGAATGGCCTGCTTCTGCACTGTAAATTATGATTCTGTTAGCCTTGAAGCATTTGGTGACCACAGGTGGTGCCGCAATGGCCAGAGAACAATACAAGACCTCCTATTTTAGTCTACACTGAATAAACTATTATCTTGAGTCAGAGAAATGACCTTAAGAATGGCAACAAAAAAAACTTTAGACTTTGCGACAGATTCCTGATAACTTTTGTAATTCTCTGCCTAAGCTCTCAATGACAGTCATAATTTATAACTTATGCAACACCTCGTCTGAAATTGACTTTGAAACATTCAAATCTTTCAATGTAATGAATCAAAGGTCATATTAAAAAAAGTGTCCCCATAAGTTTGACAAAACTTTGGTAAACATTACCGCCAACAATTTCTTGGACATATTTTCCTTCTTAACGACTTCTAAGAAAACTAGTGATTAAATCTTACCAAGGAAGAAAATGACTGCCTTTTACTCATACTAATTTACTTGCTCCTTTAAACAATTACCTTACATGTGCTGTAACAGAAAGATGGGGTGGTGATGCTGATAAGTAGAAATTAGATAGATCCTGTTCGGTATTGTTTAGCTTTAATTGAGGTGTCAGTTTGCCCAGTAAATTTGTGGAAAAAACTGGATTTGGGATAAAAAGCAGCTGTCATAATAGAGTTTACATGGAGACAACCTAAAGTCTGCCGTTGGCTTCAAATAGAACAGGCAGCTGGAAATTGTTACGTAAAAATGCTGTGAGAACATTTTTCAGACTTTACTTGTTCTGAATGGCTTCAATCCACAAATTGCTGCAGTGTAGTGTTATCGTCACTGGGGACAGTTTTAATGATAAATTAACTCATTTATTAGAGGTTAATCTAGTTGCACCACTTATTTTCTGCATTATCTATTAAAAAAAACTTTGCATGTATTGCATTTGGAATTCCCGCAGACTACTAAATATGACATCCTAATGAGCCCATATTTTAAAAATTCTGTCTCAGGTTAAGATAATTGGCTTTGCATTCATCTAAAATGCTGAATTCATGACCTTCACCAAGAAGTAAGGATAAGGCGCTTCCCCACCTCCTAGGGGTAAATTTGATCGGACAAGGGGAGGGTACACCATCCCTGGTAAATGAAAAATGTTAACGATAGTATCAAACGTAAAGAAAGAGAGCATTATTGTACAGAGAGAAAGAGCAAAGACTGACTTAAAAAAATAATAGAAAGGGAAAAGTTAGAGTACGTGAGAAAGCTACCCAGGAATATAAAACAGTAAGAGTTTCTGTAGATAGTTTAAAAAGAAAAGTGCTAACAAAGTGAGTGTTGGTCCAACAGAAGGTGAGTCTGGGGAAGTAATAATGGAAAATAAGGAGAACAGATGAACTGAATAGGTATTTTGCATTGATCTTCCCTGTAGAGGATACAAGTACCATCCCAGAAATAGTTGGAAATCAGGAAATGGAAGGGAGGAGTTCAAGAAAATTGTAATCATCAGGGAAGTGTTATTGAGTAAATTATTGGAGCTGTGACTGAAAGGTCCCCAGGTCCTGATGGACTTCATTGTAGGGTCTTTCACAGGGATTTTCACAGTAACTTCATTGCAATGTTAATGTAATCCTACTTGTGACACTAATAAAAATTATTATTATTGAAAGATGTGTCCAGTGAGATAGTTGATGCGTTGGTTTTAATATTCCAAAATTCCCTAGATTCAGGGAAGATTTAATTTGATTGGAAAATAGCGAATGTTTTGCGGTAATTCTCGGAGACCATGTGATTTCTTGTCTAATCGGTTAGGAGCACTCGCATCTACTGTCCGTTTGGAGTTTGCACATTCTCCCCGTGGGTTTCACCCCCACAACCCAAAGATGTGCAGGTTAGGTGGATTGGCCACGCTCAATTGCCCTTTAATTGGAAACAAATAATTGGGTACTCGAAAAAAAATTTTTTAAAGGAGAGCATGGCATGGGTGGCACGGTAGCACAGTGGTTAGCACAGTTTCTTCACAGCTCCAAGGGTCCCAGGTTCGATTCTTGGCTTGGGTCACTGTCTGTGCAGAGTCTGCACGTGCTCCCCGTGTCTGTGTGGGTTTCCTCCGGGTGATCCGATTTCCTCCCTCAAGTTCCGAAAGACGTGCTGTTAAGTAAATTGAACATTCTGAATTCTCCCTCTGTGTACCCGAACAGGCGCCGGAATGTGGCGACTAGGGGCGTTGCATAGTAAAGATTATTATTATTAATAAACCCACAGTTTCTTGCCTGGACTGAAACGTATAGGAGGAGTATGGATTGCTGTTGTCATGTCCTGTAAATAGTTACCGGTGAATAGTTTTTGTGTTTGTAAATAAATAAGTTAGTGACTTAATCGCTGGTGATTGCCTGGAGTTTTCGTTACTACATTGACGATTAGGAAAATCAGCACTCCATTTTCAGAGGTCAAGAACAGAAGTTTCCATTCAGATTCAAATAAATTCCATCACACAAGAGCAGTACTATCATGTTGGTCTTTTTTGGGTAAGCTTGAACCATTTGATGCAAACAAAGAAGATTTGGTACAATATGCAGAGCGTACGCATTACTTATTTGAAGCAAGCAATAGAGGGGGAGAGGAATCAGGGAATTATTTTGCTCACAGCCTGCAGTGCAATCTGAAGTATGACCTTCCGGAGGCATCGGATTCAAAATCATTTACCGAGCTCGTGGAGTTGATCAGGGGCCATTCCCATCCAAAACCCTCTATTATTCTCCAGAGGTACAAGTTTAATTCAAAAGGCAAGGCCCTAGGAGAATCCACCCTGAAATTTGTGGCCACATCGAGGAAAATGGCAGAATATTGAGCGTTTGGAGCATCCCTGAATAATATGTTAAGAGATAGGCTAGTTCGCAGGATAAATAATGCGGCAATCCAAAGAAAGCAGCTCATGGAATCAGAGCTTGACTTAAGGATATGAAAATAACCTTACCCATGTTACCGCAGAAGAAAACTGGGGTGAAAACGGGTGAGACCAGTACTACCCTGGGGAGGTCTCACAGGTGCGGTGTTTACCTCTGGGCGCCAAGTGAATCCAGCATCCAGGTATTTAAATTGGACGCGATCCAGATCGCACTGGGTGCAACGGGGTCGCTGAATCGCACCCAATGTTTCAGATCAGTGATCTTTCATCACCGCTCACAGTTAACTGCTGACAAGCACTAATTGTCCCTCATCTGGAGAATTGTATTTAATAATTGTGCCTGGTAAATACTTAAATTGAAGGCACAATGTAAATGACAGTTGCTGTTGTTGTGCTGGCAAAATCAGTGTAATGTTATTGTAAAGAGATTTTCCTACCAAGGATATTTTTAAGCTTTCTGTTCAGCTATTCATCCTTATTAGCACCAGTAACTAAAATCTAGCGAAAAGATGGGAAGGCCTAGATTTCAGCTGACAGATGTGATGTTATTCATCCGGGTCCATCCGCTTGATCTTTGTTCCATGAGTTAGAGCTGATCCTATTAACTGACACAAGTCTTTTTTTTCTCACTTGATTTTTCTTTAACCTCATTTTGTTGTCACTAAATTTTCACTTCCACCTGACTTCTTCATGCTCCAGTCTTCGCCAAAGAACAATTTCCAAAGGGCGCACGCAATTAAATGGCAAGAAAAAGGTGAACAATGTGATGATACAACTCAGTGCCAAAGTGTTCAAAACATGCTGAAGCCAGCAGGTGAAACTAACAGAGACTGACACTAGTCAGCAAACCCAGTGATATTGCAACTATTTCTGCATCAGCCAATACAGGTCACGGTCAAAATTGACCTGGGACATCTAAGGAGACAAAAGCTTTTACCCAAATGCTTCATTTGTGAAGCAGTTTCTGTTGTCTTAAGCCAACCATGACATTTCGAGGCAAATCAGGATTCAGTTTAGATTATGCAGGGAAACACAAATTCTACTTTAAAACTTTTATTTTGAAAATAGTCTTGTTTATTAAGTGCTGCTGGGACACAACTATCAACAGCGAAAGACTGGACAGGCTGGAGCTCTTTAGAAAAGATTGAGGCGTAACCAAAAAGAGACCTTTATAACTATGAAGGGTTCAATTGGGTACATTTTGTCAGAAGATGCTTCCAATATGGGAAAGTCCAAAAGTAGGGTTAAATGTGGGGAAGTCCAGGTGTTGGGTAAATAATTAGCTGTGAAGGCCTCAAGACAGCCTATAGTTGTTAAACATGCAACAGAAAAAAAGTTCTTTCTTTTAAATGCTTAACGTACAAAGTATTTATCTTGAGAATGAGTGACATTTTGTGGATAGTTTGAGTCAAAAGAGGTGCATACAAATTATGTTTGCTTTATTAATTTGATTGCAGCTAGACTCCATTGCAGAGCAGCAGTTCTTAACAGAGTATTAACCAACAAGCAGTTAGTTGTTTTCTCCTCCTCATGATGTTTCAGACAAAAATTTGTGGGGCAAATTTCTTGGCCTTTGTGACTGCACCAGCTTAAATTAATCTTTTGACAGACGTGGTGTACCTTAGATGGTGTGTACTCCAAAATAGTGTGGAGTACACACCATCAGCTATTAGATTAGGCCTGTTAAAGGCAGATTTAGAAAGAAGATTTTAGACAAAGATTTAGACAAAGGTACCCTGGCTTAGATAACTGTACAAGGGGCAATTGTAGGGATAGTGTACAAACAATGCGTGTGATTTTATAACCTAATAATTACAAATATCAGAAAGGACAGATACACAATTAAAAGAAGCCACTCAAAATGGCTGCTAGCTGAGTTGACAATACTGAAAACACAAAATGGCTTTTAGCTGAATTAGCCACATTCCTGAACAACCATTAGTTGGGCAAGTTGCAAACTGGTATAAACAACATTATTTAATTACAGACAGCAGAGATAGTCAGGGAGACAATGTGAATGATATTAAGGCACTGAGTGGGAAACCAACATGGGGGATCCAGGGAGTATTTCACAAGCAAGTGATAACAATTCCACAGAACAAGGAGCGTTATGAATCCTCGCCAGCCCAAGGTCTCCAGATGGGGACAGAAATGATAACTTTAACAGTCAGTATGAGTGACTGCTTCATGAGGTCAGGGGCTGGTAAGGGGCCAACCCACTTTACGCAATGTCAAATTAAATTGGATATATAACTAATGCACGAAATAGAACATAGAACATGGGCCATTCGGCCCATCGAGTGTGCACCGACCCACTTAAGCCCTCACTTTCACCCTATCCCCGTAACCCAATAATCCCTCCTAACGTTTTGGACACTAAGGGGCAATTTAGCATGGCCAATCCACCTAACCCGCATGTCTTTCGACTGTGGGAGGAAACCGGAGCAGTCGGCTACAACGGGGAGAACGTGCTGCCCTAACCTATAATCAATATTATTGGACACAGTCCAGCCAAAATGGGCTGTGTAGCTGTTTTGAAAAATGTATACAATGTTTTCCTTTGTTCGGTGGAGAGATGGTCTGGGTCTTTAACAGACGCCATCTCCCCGCCGGCTAAATAAACTGTGGAGTGATTTCTTCGAGATTCTCTTCTGCTAACAAGGCCCTAAATAATCGGCAGACATCTTTCAAAACTAAAAGGCGAGGAAAGGAAGAAAAATATATCAAGGTTGCTCATAAGTACAGAACTGCTAGAGGTCAGCTGCCTGCTCCTTTATGCCAGCATGCGACGTGAAACCCAGGGGCAGAGAAAAGAGACCAAAAACGTATTTGTCCCAAGTTGAGAAACATCAGCTACATTTAATGTATTCACAGGAGATATCAAAAGCAGATACTTTGGAGAATATTTACATCGGGGTCCATTCAGATACTGCATCGACCCCCAAGATGAGACAGCATGAACAGGGAAGCAATTACAAGTGTTTTTACAAAACCAAAACTGCTCTGGAAATGCCAATGAATTAAGTTCAGCAGCACAAGGAGAACAAAGTTCTTGTAAAATTGAAAGAACAAAAGATTGACATTGTCCGTGGTAAATGCTACATTCAGCATCATGTGACAGAAGAATTTTCAAAGCACCAATTTACACTAAAGTCAGCAGTCTGCATCAAAATCTATTTCAGTGTAATATGAACTAGTAGACTAGACTGCTGCACAGTGATGGAGGGTGGATAGTAGCTTCAATTGCAAAAGAAAATGCAACAGTTTGCTGTTCAGAAGAAAATGGCAAGTATCTGGGCAAAAACATACGATGCAATTTCCATGGGCTCACGGCCTGAAAGTGTTAGAATGAGAAATAGCTGAAACAACATTTAGTTCAGACTCGGATTTCAATAATTTACAGGTGATTGTCAAAACCTAAGGAGCAACGATGGAAAATATTTAATAACTCTATATCTCTTTCTAAAAAAGTGTTATGTAAATATAATCCTGAATTCAAAGTATTTTCCAAAAGACTGAGCACAGTTCTGTTCGCTAGACTTAATTCTCATAAAATGGGTTTGAATTACCAGAAGAGTAATTAAAGGCAATTGGATGCAGATGCTTCCAAGTTATTTAATACTAAACAAACATGACTGTGGGGGTCATGCAGCTTTAATGCCTGGTGCTTTCCTGAAGAAGAAAATCTCACTGATGTGTAAAATACTTGCACAGACATGCATATTCTTCTTTACAGTTCCCAATAGGCCCGGTTCTTGCTGTCCAATCCAGGAATAATACAGAAAAAGTCCCATTCAGGTGTTTCATTGGTTAGAGTGCATTGTATTCCACACACTTAGACGGGTCTGTTGAAAAATGCTTTTGGCAGATGGTCATCAACCTCTTCAACCCCTAGACGAACAGCAATGGGGAAAAATAAATGAGGGCAATGGCTTTTGGTGAATGAATGTATTCAGAAGGATTAAGTGTTGCCTTGAATGAAAAGGTTCCAATTCTCAAAGAGCGTGGAGGCGTTTTACGATTTTAAAGGCGACATGTATTTCTTTATTAAGTTATTCACATTCCAATTTTAAGCTTTAAGCTTATTTACTCATATATGTCTTTGTAGAGTATAGCATCAGGGAGATTCAGTACCCAAATATAAACACAATTTTAGGTTTCAGCCAAGTGTTCATTTCAGACATATGAAAATCGCAATCTGGAGCCTTTCAGCAATCTGTAATAAGGTCTTTCAATGGACTTATTGTACCTGTAATTGCTGAGCAATTGTTCTCCACAATGTGTTTCTACTTTGCACAAGCTGTTCATAATTAAACTGAATACCCCAACATGAAGCTAAATGTTCTATATTTCTTTCCACTCAATTTCATCATAGCATTCGACAACCTATGTGAAATATTAGATTTATTGCTTATCATTGTTTCAATAGTGTATTGGATGCTTTAAAGTAAATTTAGCTGATCTCTGATGGTGGAGCTCACGAGGAGGTTAAGCTTTAAGAGTGAAGCTATTGAGCTAACCTGGCAGGTCCCTCCAAGATCACTGCTAACCGCTCTCCGCAGCCAAATCAAAATAATTATGCCTGCTTTTAAATTGCTGGAGCCAATCGGGAATCAATTAAGCTTATTGCAAATTTCCAGCTCCGGTCAAGAAATACCCATCATGAAATATCTACCCGTTTTTAATTTTTCATCTGTAATAAGTACAACATTCTGGAGTGTCACTGGGTGCAACACATACTACACTAGCTCATCCCGAACCAGCACAAATTTATGAGTTAATTTTCCACTACTGGTGCCCAGCAGGTATTGCACATCTAAAGTGTGTTTGCCCTACAGGTGAAACTAACCAATATATTGTTCCTTCCCCAAGGCCACATACACAAGAGGAAAATAAAACATGGGGAGGAAGCCTAAATCTCAATGGCCTAGTGAAAGCATAAAGATTCCAAAGTACTTTTCACAGCTCAGTATAATTGATTTAGGGTTTAACAGACAAACCTGAATGTATTTCCGCTGTGTTTCGTCATTCAAAACATGTGCCACGTGTTTCGAAAAGATCTTTTCACGACCTGTACGTGCATGGATACCAACCATGGTCACTCCAATAGGCCATGGGGCATTGCCAATGGCCATCTGAAGGTAAGCATCATTGGCCTACGGAGAAGGCAAACGTTTTATATAAAATTGATACTGAACAATATTGCTGATTTCAGCGACGCAATGTAAGAGTTATCCTGTTAACTGTCCCACTAATTTTATCAAACAAAACGGACAAAAGCACTCACGTATTCTGTAGTGGTTATGTGATGCAAGATGCTGTTGTATTATTTCTGGTTCAACAGTGGTAATTAGTTCTATACTTCAAGTTTGTGCAAGAGACAGAATTCTAAAGCACAGCGCTGCCCAGGACAGATCTCCCACAAGAACAAAACTTTGCAGCTGGCATGTTATATTATGTTTTTGGATTGGTGCAATTATGCTGAGCCTCGCACATTGGACTGTATGGTTTTGAATTGGAGCAGGCAGAAGAAATAGAATATAGAACATACAGTGCAGAAGGAGGCCATTCGGCCCATCGAGTCTGCAACGACCCACTTAAGCCCTCACTTCCACCCTATCTCCGTAACCCCTCCTAACCGTTTTTGGTCACTAAAGGCAATTTAGCATGGCCTAACCTGCGTGTCTTTGGACTGTGGGAGCACCCGGAAGAAACCCATGCAGACACGGGGAGAACTTGCAGACTCCGCAGACAGTGATCCAGCAGGGAATCGAACCTGGGACCCTGGCGCTGTGAAGCCACAGTGCTAGCCACGTGTGTTACCATGCTGTCCTCACTTGTGCTCCTGTGCTGGAGTGTTTCTCTGCAGCTTCCCAAAATAGGGAAAAGAAACACCATCAATGGGCGAGTACAATTCACTAAATGCGACAGCTTTTCCAGAGATGTATTCTTTCCTACCAGCTTATCCAGTCGTGATCAGCACTGGTTGCCCCAAGGTAGGGTGTATGGGAAACTGCACCAAGGAGCTCAAGTTTTTGAAACCATTCTCCCTCATGGAATCACCGACATAATCTTCTTTGCAGCTGATATAACACACTATTGCCTGCCACTGGATTCCTCCTGGGACCCGCTTGCGATGATTTAATTACTGCCTTACCAGTTAATCAGTGATTGATACACTTAACTTTTTTTTAATAAGACTCGTCGTACAATTTGACTTTGCAAAAACCTGCATATTTCCTCTTTTTAAAAAAGTTTCATACATTATTTCGCCCAGCAGTGAATAAAGGACTGAAGGACTTTTAACATGTTCCTAAGATTGAACTTGAACAAAAGACTACACATCAAAATATTAATATTTGAGCACCTCTGAACTGTTTCAATCACAATTGTGTAAATAGGTAATAGATGATAAGAGTATGAATGACAAAAAGAGACGTTTTAAGTATGTGATATAACCAGAGTTAATTAGCCTAAATATTCTTGTTTCTAATTAGCCTTTTACTTCAAGGAGAGAAAGTTATTACAAATATCACTTGTGTTTTATATTATAAATGCATAAGAAATAAGGTATTTTGACAATTTAATCTAGTTTTATCCAATTATTTAGATTGATGGCTTGAATTTGCATGAGCCAATTTAATTACCCTCAACGGGATTTTGTTTAAAAAAAGGTTTCACTGGCACGCTCTAATTCTGGGGGCTGATGTATTAAAATTTGTTTTAATTGTTTTAATCTTGTGCAGCCTGGGCTTTTTCAGGATTGTATACTATCTGCCCATTGCAGACAAGAATCAGCATGCCCAGGCCTCTCTTCTCTGTCCGGTCTTCACAGAGTGCTGCTATAACCTGAAATAATTCCAGTTGTTACCCATTTGTAGGCGAATTTACTTGAGGAAACAGAAATTCCTGCCTGCAGCGTACAAGAGGGTGGCTTAGATAGAACAGACCGTGGAGGTGGGGAAGATAAGGGGGGAAAAGATGAAATGGTGGGAATAGCGTTGATCTGGCTGGCTGAGAGAAAGGAAAATGAAGAGGAGAAAGAAGAAAAGTGAGAAATGAAGGGAAAGAGGAGGAGGGAAATTATGAGGGACAAAGAAAAAGAATCAGTGCTTTGTGGGGAGGGGGAAATCAAAAACATACTTCTATTGAAAACCTTGGTTTTGATCTGTAGCAGAAATTTAGTACACAATTGAGCAACACATGAAGTTTATAGTTCTTATTTAAGCATTGCTCCCTTGAGCCCCCACTTCAGATATAAATTTGCCTTTAAATTCTTTATTTACCCCATACTGGAGAGACTGCTATACATTCTTCTGATCAGAACACCTTAATATTTAATGTAACTTTGTTCGCAAGAGTTCAGTACATTCAATAAAGCCTACATTAACAGAAAAAAGATTTTTTACTTTAAAGAGGGTGTTCAATATCAGTATTTACCTTAACATATTCTCTTTGTAACATGAATTTGATTATATCAGTTATGGACTCTTTGATGTCCTGGGACAGAGTCTGATAGGAAAAAAAAGAAACAATTTTATTTCAATTTATTTGAATGTATTGTTTTAGTGAAATTATAAGAGTTGGTAACACTAATCCAAGTCTCAAACTACCACCAAATCAGACAATCATCAATAATCTATGAAAGGCCATTGCAAAACATATCAAGGGTTGTACCCCCAGAGACTAAGTAATTATTGCCAAATGTTACAATCAAAAGTCATTATGGGCATTTAAAAAATTCAATTAAATACTTTAAATTAAATTTACGTTAAATTGAAAACATTCACATCTCCAGAGCTAGGGGTGTTTAAAGACATCTCGGGCTGGAATGTTAAACCAATTAATTCCAAATGATTTTACCAGAAGTCATTCCTTTTCTGTGCACCAATCATGATGCACAGGACCCGTAGAAAACTCAACTACAAGTTAAAAAAAAAAGTGACTCAGGCAACTTCAAAACTTTTACCTTTTTACGAAGTTTCCTGAAGAGGGGCTTTAAGTAGGATTCAGTCTGCTGATGGGTGGCTCCAGCAAGCTTACCCTGTACGCTGCACTTTAAGTAATCCTCCCTGGCATTCAGGTCTTTTGCCCAAACATCGAGAAGAAACTATAGAAGGGGAAGAATAACAAAGTGAGAACCTCATGAAGAAATTAGGTTAAAATAATTCTATGATTCTATCTTTGCATATTGGAAGATTTCAACACCATAAACCACAGTGTGGAAAAAAATACAATTGAGAAGAAGAAAATACTTTTTTTTGGCCAAGTATTAGGAAACCTAAATAAATAGTAGGTCAGAGGGAAGTGCAGTAGAGTCAGGTTTCGCAAGTTAGGCTCTATTCTTAGAAAGATTAGTAGATCAAAAAATAGTATTTAAGGATTGAAGATTGTTTCCACTTAATGACAAACTCTGTAAAACATTTTTTCTTGAATGCAGCAGAAAATATTCAAAAGGCTTGCTTAAAAATCTTTCTTCCATCTCTGAATAGAGACTTGAAATGTTTCAAATGCATTTGATCTCCAGTTTTATTTTTATTTGATAATTGCATTACTTAAAGCCTACATGAAGCCAGGGTTACATTGGTACATACCGTTTTTCTCATTTAAATGCTTCAAGGAACTTTACACATCAAACAATTTTCCCCTATTGGAAATCAGGAATGATATTAGCCCCGACAAACCTGTTCAATCTTTGTTTTAAAAAGAGCATTATTTTTTAATCCCAATTTCACATCATTTATCTAAATTATTTAATATTGTTATAAAAAGGTTTGTTGAGATTTGTTTTGTTCCAAATGAAAATGAAAAAAAATGAAAATCGCTTATTGTCACGAGTAGGCTTCAATGAAGTTACTGTGAAAAGCCCCTAGTCGCCACATTCCGGCGCCTGTCCGGGGAGGCTGGTACGGGAATCGAACCGTGCTGCTGGCCTGCTTGGTCTGCTTTAAAAGCCAGCGATTTAGCCTGGTGAGCTAAACCAGCCCCTGTCATGAAGCAAGTTTAAAAAAAAAAATCTTCATAACATTTTAGGAATAAGTTATTATTTAAAACAAAGCAAATTTGCAGACTGCTGGAAAAGTCACAGGGTGTGATTTTTAAGACATAGCTGTTCTTGGGAGCATACTATGTGCAAACTGGCCGATGTGTTTCCTACATGACAACAGTGACCGCACGTCAAAAATAATTTATTAGCTTTCAAGCACTTTGAGATGCTGGTAGCTGTGAAAAGTGATGTCAAACAAAAATCTTTCTTTTCCACAACATCTGTAATTCGTTAACGCACTTAAGATGGTCGGAGTGTAGGGCGGCACGGTGATAGAGTGATTAGTACTGCTGCCTACGGTGCTGAGGACCTGGGTTCGATCCTGGCCCTGGGTCACTGTCTGTGTGGAGTTTGCACATTCTCCCCGTGTCTGCGGGGGCTTCACTCCACAACCCAAAGATGTGCAGGTTGGACGGATTGGCCACCCTAAATTGCCCCTTAATTGGAAAAAAAATAATTCAATACTCTAAATTTATTTCAAGAAATGGTTTGAGGGCGGAGCAAACACAGACACGTCAGGCCAAATGGCCTCCTTCTGTGCTGTAATGATTCTGATTTCTAAAAGAAAATCCCCACCTATTAAGAGTGGGGATGAAGCAATTTATAGGAGCCCATCAGGAGGTGTCTGCTGAGAACATATTCCTGTGGAATGGGACAACTGGATTCATTAAAAAGCTAACTGTTGAATCCCTAATGGGAAAGGGCTCAGGTGGAGAATCCTTCCACTTCAAGTAAACGCAGCAAAAGTAATAGAGAAGGCCCCGGTGGCGCAGCCGTCAGATTTTAAAGAGGCAGGCCTCAGTCAGAGGCTTGAAGCTCAGATGCAGGAGATCATAGTTAGAAGCTGTGTGGGGAAAAAAAGATGCTGCCAAAAGACGGCACTTAGCTGGTTTGGGAAGGGAACTTGGTCAAGCAAAGGGAAACTCGTTCTCTTCATCGCAACTCTACAAGCCTGTTGAGGTCAATTGCTAAACAAGCTAAGCACGATTTCTAATGAGGTATTTATTATTTTTCTCGTCAAGAAAGGTTCCGTGGTCAGTTAGATCAATGCGAGATTCGACTGCAACTGCTGTCCCATGAACTGACTTGCTGTCAGTAAAGCAAAGCAGCTGAAGGAATCGTATCTAGCCTCATTCCACCAATGCCGTTTGTCAGTCTGCCTTCAGAAAGCCTGGAAAAGTCCACGTGAAAGCACAGGTGAAGGACAACATTCACCTACAGATCACAAGTGGGTACTAGCTCGTACACCCTGGATTAGGCTACATTATAATTCGATAATGCACAGTACAATCACATTTGTGATGCCCAGATTGGGACGGCACAGTGATCAGCACTGCTGCCTCACAGCTCCAGGGACCCGGGTTCAATTCCAGCCTTGGGTGATTTGTGTGGAGTTTGCACTTTCTCCTCGTGTCTGTGTGGGATTCCTCCGGTTTCCTTCCACAGTCCAAAGATGTGCAGGTTAGGTGGATTGGCCATGATAAATTGCCCCTGAGTTTCCCAAAAAGGTTAGGTGGGGTTACTGGGATAGGGTGGAAGCGTTGTGTGCTCTTTCCAAGGCACAGTGCCGATCCTATGGGCCAAAGGCCTCCTTCTGCACTGGAATTTTCTATGATTCTATGACTGCTTGTAGTTATACACAGAGGCTTTGCTATATACAGAGGATTTATCGAAGGCAGATTCAAAACAGCAACAAAATTCATCCAGGTGTTAAAGAGTCAACGGTGATTATTGGGTTGTGAGGAGATAGCAATGATTACTTGGGATTGCTGGCAGAGTCAGAGGGAAAGGCAGCCGACCACTATCAAAGGATGTGACTAGTGGTGTCCCACAGGGATCGGTGGTAGGGCCTCAACTGTTCACATTATTCATCAATTGCTTGGATAATGGCATAGAAAGTCATATATCCAAATTTGCTGATGACACAGGTGGCATTGTAGTCATTGAATTTGTCTATACATGTGGTTGTTCATTCACCCGAGGAAGGAGCTGCGCTCCGAAAGCTAGTGATTCGAAACAAACCTGTTGGACTTTAACCTGGTGTTGTAAGACTTCTTACTGTCAGCGGAGATGACAGCATAAAATTAAAAGGGATATTGATAGACTAGGTGAGTGGGCAAAACTGTGGCAGATGGATTTCAATGTAAGCAAGTGTGAGGTTATCCAGTTTGGACCAAAAAAGGATAGATCAGGGCACTTTTTAGATTGTATGAAGGTAAATTCAATGGATGTGCAAAGAGATACGGGGGTTCAGGTGCATAGATCGGTAAAATGCCACAGACAAGTGCAGAAAGTAATCAAGAAGGCGAATGGAATGTTGACCTTTATATCTCGAGGACTGCAGTATAAAGACACGGGGGTTATGCTGCAACTATACAAAACCCTGGTTAGACCCTACTTGGAGTCACTGTGAGCAGATCAGGGCACCACACCGTAGGAAGGATATTTTGGCCTCGGAGGGTTTGCAACGTAGGTTTACAAGAATGATACCTGGACTGCAGGGGTTACGTTCTGAGCAGGCAAAGATTATACAAATTAGGCCTGTTTCCTCCAGAATTTAGAAGGTTAAGGAGTGATTCGATCAAAGTCTTCAAGATATTAACAGGAAAAGGCAGGGTAGATAAACTGTTTCCACTGGTTGGAGATTCTAGAACTACGGGACATGGTCTAAAAATTACGGTCAGACCATTCAGGAGAGATGTCAGGAAGAACTTCCACACTCAAAGGGTGGTAGAGATTTGGAACACTCTTCCATAAACTGCAATGGATGCTAGATCAGTTGTTAATTTTAAATCTGAGATGGATGAAGTTTTGTTACGCAAAGGGACCAAAGGTAGGCTCATGGAGTTAGGCCACAGATCACCCGTGATCCCACTGAATGGTGGAGCAGGCTCGAGGGGTTGAATGGTCTACTCTTGTTCCTATGTAACTATTCTGCAAGGATGAACCTTTGATCAGAAAGTCCAACAGACAATTTTAGTGGGAATCAGTACTATTATGATAGAGATTGCGAACATACCCTCTCCAAATTATTGTCTTTGATAGTGTCAGTGGTAGACTTTATAGTTTAAAAAAAGAGCAACATAGGAGATCTCAGGCTGTCAATGATAGGCCCAGCATTTGCTGGATGTGGAGACTTTCTCTCCCGGCCACAATGTGAAAAACCTGGCCATGTCTAGTAGGTTCGCCTTCTCACTAGCATAGGTGGAGAGCTGATATGTACTCCCACAGACAAGCTTTTGCCTTGAGATTTGAGGTTTTCCAAAGGGGATTACAGTGCCCCCATTGGGCGGTTGGGAAGGAGTGGGGTACAAGAGTATAATTCTCGTGTACACAGTTACATAGGTATAGATATTCAAGGAAGTTAGTTAAAATTCTTCAGAATCAATAATTGTGTGGGGGGGACATTAATGAACAAGCCCTCTTCTTAATAATAATAATCACTTATTGTCATAAGTAGGCTTCAAATGAAGTTACTGTGAAAAGCCCCTAGTCGCCACATTCCGCCGCCTGTTCGGGGAGGCCGGTACGGGAATTGAACCCGCGCTGCCGGCCTTGTTCTGCATTACAAGCCATCTGTTTAGCCCACTGTGCTAAACCAGCCCCTGAATTTAATAAATCTATGCTCATTAAGGCAAGGAATACTGGCACTCAGGAGTGGAGCACATCCCATTTCATACACCCACCTGACAAGGAGTCTACTTGAGGTGCAGCATGCTAGACGCAGATTAAATCTACTTCTATTCTCCCTTGTAAGAAGAATACTTTCAACTCCACAAGTGTGAAACGTTTGTTTTGCAACCCAGCTATTATGCCACCTTTCCAAGTGAGACTATCAATTTAATTCCACAATACCTGGCACAATGGCAGTCTTGTGGTTTAGGCTCATGTTCAGAAGGAATTGGATTGTGACTGCCCAAGTACATCACCTAGCAGCACGGTAGCACAAGTGGTAGGCACTGTGGCTTCACTGCGCCAGGGTCCCAGGTTCGATTCCCTGCTGGGTCACTGTCTGTGCGGAGTCTGCACGTTCTCCCCGTGTCTGCGTGGGTTTCCTCCGGGTGCTCCGGTTTCCTCCCACAGTCCAAAGACGTGCAGGTTAGGTGGATTGGCCATGATAAATTGCCCTTAGTGTCCAAAAAGGTTAGATGGGGTTATTGGGTTACGGGGATAGGGTGGAAGTGAGGGCTTAAGAGGGTTGGTGTAGACTCGATGGGCCGAATGGCCTCCTTCTGCACTGTATGTTCTAGGATGCTTACTGCCGCCTTGGCAGCCATGGTTTTATCCTACAAGATTCGCCTTCCAGACCAGCGTGTTAAATGTGTGTAGTTCATTGCACCATTCTGTCATAAAGAAGCATTCTTTGAAAGTATTAACAATATTGATTGTATTACCCGTAGAACTTTAGTTATCGTATCCATGTCTTTACAGTCATCACCTTGCCCCAAGCACTCGCCCAAGGCCTGCATTAGAAAGAATAAACAGTTAGTTGTGCTTTGTGGTAGCATTGCAAATTAACCAATTAACAGCAGTTAATACAAGCCAAAACAACTTACTTGCAGTTGTTGTGACATTATGACTGAAATTACGTTGCTTTTTAAAAATCAATAGGCTATTGAAACACAACTCTTTAGTTGCTAGTCACATGACATGGTGCAGATGGCACGAGAAAGGAACAATTAAAAAGACTGCAATTGCACACGGAGAAGGTTTGTGAGAGTCTGCTGTCTGAATCAACACCTTTGAAGATACCGGTTTGAGATTTAAACTGGGACGTATTATGGAAGACCCTTGAGCTGCGATTGATAGGTCCACCTTCTGCCAAATTTGAAGATTTTGTCTCTTAGTCACAGCAAACAAAATTTGACCATGGTTATTAGAGACACTTTCTCACCAGCTGATCCATGCTACCACAGACAAGCTATTGCCTTGGAAATGAAGGACAGGCGGCCATTAATACTCGAGGGCTCCTTACCTCAAGAAGTGTAATGTCAAACTTTGGAAAAGTTCCATTTGCTGCTCAGTGGTTTTTTTTTTAAATTAACACTTTTAATTTACAGCACTGAAAGGAACCAGCTCCTCTTCCGATCCATGGCCGGGATTCTTCCCTACCCGGTGGGGCGGGCCGCCCCAAAGGTGCGGACTTCTCCGCACCTTTAGGGGCCAAGTCCTCACATTGAAGGGCTAGGCCCGCACCCGAGTGGCTTCCGCTCCGTCGGCCGGCGTGAACGGCCTTTAGCGCCACGCCAGCCGGGGCTGAAAGGCCTTTGGCTGCCGGAAGTCCCGCATGCGCTGGTGCTTCAGCGGCTGCTGACGTCATACCGGCGCGTGCGCAGGGGAGGGGGTCTCTTCCGCCCCCGCCATGGTGAAGGCCATGGCGGGGCGGAAGAAAAAAAAGAGTGCCCCCACGGCACAGGCCCACCCGCCGATCGGTGGGCCCCGATCGCGGGCCAGGCCACCGTGGGGGTACCCCCTGGGGTCAGATCGCCCCGGCCCCCCCCCCCCCCCCCCCAAAGGACCCGGCGCCCGCCCACACCGCCAATCCCACCGGTCAGGAAGGTGTTTTGATTCCCGCCGGCGGAAGAGGCCTGTCAGCGGCGGGACTTCAGCCCATCGTGGGCCGGAGAATCGCCGCGGGGGGCCCGCCGCGATTCCTGCCCCCCGTCGAATCTCGGAAGGGGGGGGGGGGGGCGGATAATTCCACCCCATGTCTCAGTTCTGGTTTAGCTCAGTTGGCTAGACGGCTAGTTTGGGATACAGAGTGAGGCCAACAGCAGGGTTTCACTTCCTGATACCGGCTGAGGTTATTCATGAATTCTCAATCTTACCCTTCGCCAGAGGTGTGGTGACCCTCAGGTTAAACCACTACCAGTCAGTTCTCCCCCATCAAAGGGGACAGCAGCCCTTGATCATCTGGGACTATGGTGACTTTACCTTTTTACCCATGAAACATTCGGTCCCTAAAACCATACCGGTCACTATTGCTCACATCAATGTTTGTAGCATACCCTGACAACATGCTCTCGTCTGCAATCATTTAGATCCAATGGTTTTTTTATCGATGCCATTTAAGATATTCTTAATCTGCTTGCATCGTACAAAGAAAGATCGCTAGAAACATACACAGCAGGCATGTTCTGAAGACAGATTGTTTTATATTCAACACTTCATTAGAGTATGAAGTAGCTCATTTCAATGCTAGCCTGTCAGATGCTATTGAGATGCTACAGATTTCTAAATGCTGATTTTATTTCAGATGTTGAGTATTTCAGTTTTTGCCTTTCTGATGCTGACTGATACCAACATGCCTTCCCCCCCTTTCGAAATTAACACTCCGAAGTTCCCCAGGTTTTGTCAAGGTGCTTCCTTTCAATCTGTTCTGTGGCTTTAGTAACTGAGGTGATCTCCTGTGCCTCTTACCCAAAGTCAGGCTTTTTAGACCTTTTTCAGATTAAATGAATATAAGAGACAATCACAAACTACAAAAGCATTTGATCACCTTACAGTAAAGCAAAATACTGTAAACGCTGGAAATCTGAAACAGAATAAATGGTGGAAAAACTCAGCAAATCTGGCAGCATCTATGGAGAGAAACCTTCAGTCTGTCAGGATCCAGAATGTAATAAATTTATAATAATGATAATAATCTTTATTGTCACAAGTAGGCTTACATTAACACTGCAATGAAGTTACTGTGAAAAGCCCCTTGTCGCCACACACCGGCGCCTGTTCGGGTACACAGAGGGAGAATTCCAGAATATCCAAATTACCGAACAACGCTTCTTTCAGGACTTGTGGGAGGAAACCGGAGCACCCGGGAGGAAACCCACGCAGACACGGGGAGAATGTGCAGACTCCACACAGACAGTGAACCAAGCCGGGAATTGAACCTAGGATCCTGGCGCTGTGAAGTAACTACTTTGCATCAAAAACACTGAAACAAAATTTCTCAGCAGGAATGACATATTAAACTTAGCTTCTAGTCATTAATTGTTTTTTTAAAAACGAGCAATATTGTTCAGTAACAGTTGTCTCAAATAAACCTAAAATGGCTAGAAACCCTGGGTTGCCTCAAGAGCAGAATTTGGTTAAAAGTATCAACAAGAGATGATAGAACTCAGAAATATTAGTCTTCATTGTTCAAGCTGGCATAGTGTGAAGCTTGACCATTGCTTCATGCTGTGTAGATGGCTAATTGAGATTATGCACTTTGAGTTCCAGAAGAGATTTAAGACACGGCTGCTGCCTAGCTAGGCCTGAAAGTCTGAAAAACGTTCGAAAACATCAGATGATGTTTCTATGGCATCGGCCAGTTTGAACAATGGAAAAGAGAGGGAGAAAGAAAAGGTAGCATCTATCTTTTTTTTACACTGGCAAAGCATAACAACAATTTCAGTTTGATCAACATTACACAAGACAGATTTGAAGAATACAAAGAAGGATCTCTACAGAGAATTAACTCAAATATCCCAAGCAGATGTGTTCGACCATGCTGAGCTTTAATTTTTATTTCGAATAAGATGTAATCATCTCTATCTGTATAACCACTGGTTTAAAATTAATAAAACCAATTGCTAAACATTTTGAAAGCCTAGGTTCATCTTACCTCTGGATTACCCGAAAACGTTAACAAAATGTAAGTCTTACCTCCAATTCCTCGATTGTTGTGTTTTCTTCATGAACTTTAAGATCATTCTGTCCCTCCTCTTCGCCTTGCTCCTGACCAGCCACAATTTCATTTAAATACTGCTGGTCCATCTTATCCATAGCAGCTTTCAAGTCATTTCTCAAACCCTGTGAGAAGTGATAAAGGACAAAAGTCACTGGAGCATTCTTCCTCAGACTGAATTCCTAATTTCATTCAGAAGAACCACCATGAAATCACCCAGGTGAGCTGTATTTCAGCTTTTGTGAACAAGCTGTAGCAAGTTTAGCTAGGTTTTGTATGCTCTGGATTCTTAGACATAAATATGGCAAGCTTCCAAATGTACTTTATCTCAGTAGTGCTGCAGATGTAAACTCGTTGTCTATTCTGTGAGCCTGGTTTTGAAAACCCCAGATGAAAATGTCAATGCTGATAAAAAATAATATGATTTTTATTTTCATTCCTTTCCATCCCTATTTGAATTCTCCAGGTCAAGTTCCCGGTGCAGCAAGACAGATAGTGGGGGTGGGGGGGGGGGGGGGGGGGGGGGGGGGGGGGGGACGTGCTTATTGGTTTCTTATGATGTAATTTGAGCTGGTCAATAGGAGGCAGAAGACAAAGATCTGGTGATATTCGCTGGTCTAATATTCAACACCCACAAAATCACACTGATGAGTCAAAGTCCAATTACATTCTTATAACCAATTTTTAAGACTGGATAGTTTTGATTCGGTTTTGTGGGCCTCATATTATCTCTTCAACCTAAACCTTTCTCAAATCCAATTCCAGGAAGACCATTCTTAAAACGGAGACAATTGCTCTCCATCCCACCGCATCCCCACAACCCCCTCTTGTATACAATCTGTGCTGTTTCACTTTTCATGGGGTTCAATGATCTGAAAATGGAAAATGAAAGGAAATAAACATATGGTTAAAATAGACAAACACCATGAAACAAGGGCAATTTGAAAAGGAGGAACTGAAAGATAAACCAGGGAACAGAAAGCTGAAAAAAGACACAAGTAAAATGGAAACATAGTTTGTGGTTTATGCTGCCACTAGAAAATGGAACAGAATTTATTTAAACAATTTAAACAAGTGCACTTTAGTACAAATATGCTACACAACAGCAACTAAAATTCTTGCAGGGTAACATTCTGTCTTTTTTTTGTGAACTTTGTACTTTAATAGACACAACGGGCGAAATTCACCCCTACCCGGTGGGGTGGGGGGGTCCCGGAGTAGCGGAGTGGCACCAACCACTCCGGCGTTGGGCCTCCCCAAAGGTGCGGAGAATGGGGCTAGGCCCGCGCCGGAGTGGCTCTCGCTCCGCCGACTGGCGCCAAAGACGCCGCCCGGCGTCGGGGCTGGCCGAAAGGCCTTCGCTGCTCATGTGCCGGAGCGTCAGTGGCCGCTGACGTCACCACCAGCGCATGCGCGGTGGGGGGGGGGGGTCTCTTCCGCCTCTGCCATGGTGGAGGCTGCGGCGGAAGAAAAAGAGTGCCCCCACGGCACAGGCCCGCCGGCCGATCGGTGGGCCCCGATCATGGGCCAGACCACCGTGGGGACACCCCCCCAGGGTCCGATCACCCCGCGCATCCCCCAGGACCCCGGGGGCCCGCTCGCGCCACACATCCCGCCGGCACAGAGGTAGTTTAAAACACGCCGGCGGAAGAGGCATGACAGCGGCGGGACTTCGGCCCATTGCAGGCCGGAGAATCGCCGCGGGGGGCACGCCAACTGGCGCGGCGTGATTCCCGCCCCGCCGATTCCCCGACCCTGCGGGTGGTCGGAGAATTCCTCCCAAGGTCACTAGACTAGGGCTTTAAAAAGAGAAGAAAGTTTGTAAAATTCCATGTTGAGAATTTAATTCAGGTGTATCAATTTAACTGTCCCATTGCAGTACCGTATAATAAATACCCCATCACAAATGTGCATGCTTTACTGTATCAGTACTTCTGCTAACTCCAGGGCACATCGCTGTATAAAATACAAAAGAAAAACCTCAAACTATTTCAAAAAAAGCCCACCTTATTAATTTCAGGAGTTAAGATTTCTATTTTGCGAAGACGCTGAAAGGCTTCATAATCTGTTTCAGCAAACAACCGAATTGGTTCCCCTCTTTCACGTAACCTTCGGATAACCTTGTAAAGACAACAAAAAGTTTGATTTTATCACAGGAATTTGGCATTGTGATACAGTTCCACTGATAAATTGTTTTTTTTTTGCACATCATTCGATAAAGTAAACAGTTATGTTTAACCAGAAAGATGATAGATTTATGCACGCTCTGTCAACCATTTGCCTGACAAAAAGCTGCAGCTTTCAAATTAATACTCAAAAGGGCAAAGCGATTTGTTGTTGGAAAAGACCAGCAGACGCACACAGTTCTCGCTTCTCGGTCATGATTTCCTCTGAAGTAAGTGAGGTAATGCTATTCTCCAGCAGATGGCGATGCACTTGAGTCACCATTAAAAATTATTTGTCACAGTTCAACAGCACCTTCTACTGCAGCCCCATAACAAACACCGTAGAGTGAAAATTAGACTCATTTTGACAATTAAGACAAAATTCCAATGGCCTAGAATTTTCTAGGGGAGGGCATCACAGCTCCAGTGTCCCAGGTTCGATTCCCGGCTTGGGTGACTGTCTGTGCAGAGTCTGCACGTTCTCCCTGTGTCTCCGTGGGTTTCCTCCGGGTGCTCCGGTTTCCTCCCACAGTCCAAAGGTGTGCAGGTTAGGTGGATTGGTCATGCTAAATTGTCCCTTAGTGTCCAAAAAGGTTAGGTGGAGTTATGAGGATAGATAGGGTGAAGGTATCCCAGCCCTGGGTCACTGTCTGTATGGAGTTTTCACATTCTCCCCGTGTCTGCGTGGGTTTCACCCCCACAACCCAAAAGATGTGAGGGCTAGGTGGATTGGCCATGCTAAATTGCCCCTTAATTGGATAAAATAATTGGGTACTCTAAATTTTTTTAAAAATTAAAAAGATAGGGTGAAGGTGTGGGCTAAAGTAGCTCTTTCCCAGGGCCGGTGCAGATTTGATGGGCCGAATGGCCTCAGTCTGCACTGCAAATTCTATAATCACCCTGTGTGGTCCCGTTTTGCTCTAAAACTTGTCGGGAATGTAAACTTGTAACCACATACTGAGGGTAACAGAGTGCCTGGGACCTTGTTAAACACTGGAATCAATAGTTGATCTCCTTAACCAATTACATTTATGGACTGAGAAATAATCTGAAACTGGTGATATAATCTGAGGACGGTGGTGAACATGAATGAATTTAATGGCAAGTCAGGTTCAGATTAGGAGAGAAAAAAGGACAAAGAAAAAGTAAGAATTTATATAGAAAACTACATTTTTACAATCTCCAACAACAAATCACCACATGCAGGTATAAGAATACAGGCTTTTGATCATTCGCTTTCTGGGCCAGAGGTTGATTGGCAGACATTAACAATTACCATATCATCAAAATATCATTTATTACTAGATTTAACTGAAGTTTAATGTGCAAACGATATGCAAATTCAGAAATCCATAGATTTTAGTTCCAGTTCCGATTGGATATTTGGGGGCGGCATGGTGGTGCAGTGGTTAGCACTGCTGCCTACGGCGCTGAGGACCCAGTTTCGATCCCCGGTCACTGTCTGTGTGGAGTTTGCACGTTCTACCCGTGTCTTAGTGGGTTTCACCCCCACAACCCAAAAATGTGCAGCGTACGTGGATTGGCCATGCTAAATTGCTCCTTAATTGGGAAAAAAATAGTTTGGTACTCTTAAATTATTTTAAAAATTAGTGGATAATTGTGTTGATTTTGACTGAGGTTTTCAAAACCTTAATATTTAATCAATTATTCATTGTGAATCATGCTTTTTCACAGTTTACAAAATTCAACATTAGCCAAGACTAAATTTTACCTCTTGTCTGGAAAGGGTCATAGGTAATTTCTCTTCGGCAAGTTCGAGTTCAAGCACTGGGTTTGAAGAAGCGTCTTCATTTGTCTTTGGTTGCACCTGTACATTAACAGTATTCATCATTAAACCTTTAGTGCAGGAACTAACCTGTAACCGACACTATCACACTAGTAATCATATGTCACAGAAATTCCAAGTTACCTCATTTCCTGTTTTGTGAAATAATACAGAAAATCAGTTTTTCCAGCATAAAGAAAAAGCACATTTGACATTTTATAGACTTCTGCAAGACTAGAACTTTATCTGCATCAATCAAAATAAATAGTTGACATTCCCGTCATTTGGAACAAATATTAAGCATATGAACCTTCATTAAATTATTGGAAGAGTGAATAAAAATTCAGGAGAGAACTTGTAACTAAGTAATTTAAATATAAGTGGAATTCAATTTATTTTGGAGTGGCAGCAGGAATACTATATTAACGTACAGACACACGGAAACAAAAATTAATTTGGGGGTGTGATCTATGAGAGGTAATAACTATCAAGGGGTGGGAAAGGGAGGCATGGGTTCAATTGCAAACAAAAGGTATATTGATAAATAAGACAGTCAGAGTAAATACTTGGATGTAATAGCTGACCAAAATAGAAGCTCCCATAGAAGCACCAATTGTAAGAGTGGATAAAATGTGAGGTATTAAGTAACTGAGAGTAAACACTTCATAAAACGCCAGCTTGCAAATGGAATCATTCTTAGTCATGATCATATAACTTTAAAAAGATAGAAAAAGGAAAAAGACTTGCATTTATAGATAAAACACACACTATAACAACCTCACGATGTCCCCAAACACTATTACAGCCAAAGGATCTTGATCCAATCAGCTTGAATGATGTTGGTAGGGGGATAAATATTAACCAGTGACTCACAGGAGAGTTGTCAGACAATAGACACTAAGCCAAGGAAGGAGACTTCAGAACACGTGGCCAAAGTGCATTCAAAGTACTAGATTCTAGGAGGATGGTGATGAAGGAATTCCAAAGCCTTGAGTCTACACAGCTGGAGGCACGGCCGTCAATGATGTGTGAAGGAAATGGTAGATGCACAAGGGGTCAGATTTAAACAGCATCTTTCACACCTTTGGGTCATCACAAAACATCTTACAGCCAATACATTACAAGGAAAACACTTTTTAAAAATATGAACACAACTACGACATGCCTTTAGAATGCAAGATCATATTGTACATGTTCGTATTTTCAGCATCCAAGTGTATAGTTTGTCATTCACCCCACTTTAGTCCAGATAGACAAACACATTGCTATCATTCAGAGCATGCAAATCAAGAGTATATTTAATAACATATTTTGCAGATTTAAATTCATATTTGAGAAGAATTACAATATATCAGATGTTGAAATTCAAACTGAGTTTTAATTTTATACTTCCATAAAAGTATTTAGTAGAGGTCTACACTTGTAGGGGGATCTTATAGAAACATTTAAAATTATGAAGGGAATAGATAGGATAGATGCGGGCAGGTTGTTTCCACTGGCGGGTGACAGCAGAACTAGGGGACATAGCCTCAAAATAAGGGGAAGTAGATTTAGGACTGAGTTTAGGAGGAACTTCTTCACCCAAAGGGTTGTGAATCTATGGAATTCCTTGCCCAGTGAAGCAGTTGAGGCTCCTTCATTACATGTTTTTAAGGTAAAGATAGATAGTTTTTTGAAGAATAAAGGGATTAAGGGTTATGGTGTTCGGGCCGGAAAGTGGAGCTGAGTCCACAAAAGATCAGCCATGATCTCATTGAATGGCGGAGCAGGCTCGAGGGGCCAGATGGCCTACTCCTGCTCCTAGTTCTTATGTTCTTATGTAACATTAGAACAGAGAGCCCTATTACAAATGTATAATTACAACATGACAGTAGAAAATGTGATTTTTTATTTTTATTTTTTTTAAGATGTTTGATCAGCCTATTTAAGGCCACATTGAAAAATTTAAGTATTGTACAATTCAAACAGGCTATGAAATTTAGGACTCAATGAAATCTTCAGTTTATGATCATCACATAATAATAATAATCTTTAATGTCACAAGTAGGGTTACATTAACACTGCAATGATGTTACTGTGAAAATCCCCTAGTCGCCACATTCCGGCACCAGGGTACACTGAGGGAGAATTCAGAATGTCCAATTCAC
Source organism: Scyliorhinus canicula (assembly GCF_902713615.1). NCBI lineage: Eukaryota > Metazoa > Chordata > Chondrichthyes > Carcharhiniformes > Scyliorhinidae > Scyliorhinus > Scyliorhinus canicula. The sequence continues at coordinate 164,850,842 of NC_052156.1, read as the reverse complement.
CTAACAGCGCGTCTTTCGGGACTTGTGGGAGGGAACTCAGACGCTGGGAGAACGTGCTGACTCCGCACAGACAGTGACCCAAACCAGGAATTGAACCTAGGACCCCGATGCTGTGAAGCAACAGTGCTAACCACTATGCTGTTGTGTCACCCTGCATTTTATTTTAAAATTACAGTTATATGTAGAAACTGGCTCAGTATGATTAGTAGGCTGGCATGATTGGAAGGATATGCTGAAGGAAGTTTGGAGGCGATTCACTGTAAACACTAGTGTGGACCAGGTCGGACAAACAGTCTGTTTCTACACTCTGTACATGTCTCGAATGGTACTGATAACTATTTGCAAACCATTTTCCGCAATAAAATATGATGCAAATGCTCATACATATTTACAATAAACATCCTTGCATTCCATGCTTACTGACCATGCTGTTCTTCCTTTTGGCCATGCCTTCACCAACAATACAAAATGGAGTATGACTTGCAATGACACCATTAGGCAGGCAAACAGCTACATCTGCAATAACGACAGCACTTGCTTTAAACTGTACTTTTTATTAACGCTACATTCCGGATGCAGGCACAGACCTCTCAACTGATTTCATGCACGCAAGACTCAGTGCTATTTTGCTTAATTGATCAGTATTTTACTCTTTTACAGGTCTAGTGTAAGAAAAAAAAAGCGAAATATGGCATACTGGATTTTATTAATGTTAATTTAGTATTGGCTACCAGCTGTGTAGGTAGAAACTTACCACAGTGACTAAACATCTTTAAGACCAATGCAAATGTCTTAAAATTACACAACTTAATTCTTCAATATTAAAGTTCTTCCATCACGGGATTAAATGTAGTTATTGTCTATTTATTCCCCTTTAAACCTCCAGTTTAAAAAAAATCCTACATGGTATCTCCAAATAGAAGATTCCAACCCTGACAATACCTCTCAATAACCAAACACAAATGTAGGTGTGACTATAAGGGTAGCTATGATGATTTTCTTGCCAATTCTTTTTCCCCCAGCTTGAACGCTGTACATAATAATAATAATCTTTATTATTGTCACAAGTTGGCTTACATTAACACTGCAACAAAGTTACTGTGAAAAGCCCCTAGTCACCACACTCCGGCGCCTGTTCGGGTACACTGAGGGAGAATTCAGAATGTCCAATTCACCTAACAGCACGTCTTTCGGGACTTGTGGGAGGAAACCGGAGCACCCGGAGGAAACCCACACAGACACGGGGAGAACGTGCAGACTCCACACAGACAGTGACCCAAGCCAGGAATCGAACCTGGGACTCTGGAGCTGCGAAGCAACCGTGCTAACCATTGTGCTTACGTGTCGCCCGTTCATGCTCCTGTTCATTTCCTGACATCAACACACCAACGGAGACAAGCTTGTCCCCTATCACTATGTAGGAAAGCAGGTTTACTTGCTGAAGCACATCATTTTGTGCAGTTTGTAAAGGAATGGTATGAACCAGCTTTCTGTAATAATTGAATTGAAGTTTAAAAAATACAATACTATGTGAAACTATACAATATTCCTTAAATTAGCCATACTTGAAGTGAATGAGTATAACAATTATTCAAAATGATGACCATATTGATTTCAGTTGAAGATTGAAAGGACAAATTATTTAATTAACATTTATCAATACTCTATTTAATTAGCTGAAAACAAAAGACTAGCTAAATCTAATACAACACCACACTTTTAATAAAGCCAAGGCACAGGCTCACGACGAGCATACCATTTGCTGTCATGCATTCAGCTCCATGGCTTGCCTACAGCCCAAAACAAAAAGATAAAGTTTGTTCTTGAACCCATACCTTTGGTGTTGACTCCTCATTTACAACCTATTAATACAAGTTTCACAGGAAAGGTTTGTTGTTAAAGTCACAATCAAATTTTGCTGGTAAAATGCATTTGGTTGCCACAGTTCTAGAAAAGTAGCATTAACTCACTGGTCTCCAATAACCTCAAAACTAAAATGCAAAGTACCTGATAGCCACATCTTTCTAAATATGCCTCTTCTTCCTTCCTGGCAAGGTCGCTACGTTTGAAGAATTTTTTTGATGCCTGTAAGAATACAAAAATTAAGTTACCTCCACTTCTTAGTCGCTGCACCCTGAAAACAACAGTAAGTATCGCAAAAAGCTATGAGTATGCACGTTACAGCAGTTTAAAGCAGTAGTAAGGATACTTAGTGAGATACTGGATGTATCAAAATAGGTAACATAAATAATGTCTTTTCAGGCCAACATGGCTACTAGCTCTGGAATAAGATTAGAGGGCAGTGAAGAAAGAATAGATTATTTTTTAAAATATAAATTTAGAGTACCCAATTAAAGGGCAATTTAGTCCACACGGACAGTGACACAGGGCCGGGATTCGAACCTGGGACCTCGGCGCCATGAGGCAGCAGTGCTAACTGATTAGATAATACCGGGATGCAGGATGTCGAGTGATCAAATATCAATTTCAAGCTCTACTTTACCAAACAACAACATGAGCAGCAAAGTAAGAAGTTCACAGATTTGCAGCCGGATACACCAGTTACTGTCAGTAACCACACAGCCGCTTCCCTTTCTTTGGTCCCAGGAAGAAATCTTCCAAAACCCGGTTAAAGTCCAACAGGTTTATTTGGAATCATGAGCTTTCGGAGCTTAGCTCCTTCATCAGGCGAGTCAAATTCTTTGAAAGCCTCACTCTCCCGGGTCATGGTGTGCGCAGCCAGGGGTGGGGGTTCGTGGGGTGGTGGGCGCGCGGGGAGGGGGGCTCACAAGGAGGGGGGCTCTGCGGGGAGGGGGCTCCGCAGGGAGGGGTCACACTGGGGTACCACTCTCTCTAACCCGACCCTCCAGCGGTCCCAAATGCAGGGAGCAGCCTGCTGGCTGACCCTCACCCAGGGCTACCTGACAAACCCCTTGGTCCCGGGGGAGGGAGGGATGGGCCCGGGGGAGGGAGGGATGGGCCCGGGGGAGGGAGGGATGGGCCCGGGGGGGGGGGGGGGGGGGGGGGATGGGCCCAGGGGGGGGAGAGATGGGCCCGGGGGGGGGGGGGGGGGGGGTGGAGAGATGGGCCCGGGAGGGGGGGGGGGGTGGAGAGATGGGCCCGGGGTCCCGGGGAGGGAGGGATGGCCCGGGGTCCCGGGGAGGGAGGGATGGCCCGGGGTCCCGGGGAGGGAGGGATGGCCCGGGGTCCCGGGGAGGGAGGGATGGCCCGGGGTCCCGGGGAGGGGGGTCCCGGGGAGGGGGGTCCCGGGGAGGGGGGTCCCGGGGAGGGAGGGCTCTCACCCCCGCCAGCTGTCGATCCTCCAGCAGTTTCCGTTTCCTGGCGATCTCCGCTCTCAGCTGCTCCATCATCCCCGCCGCCATAACAAAGATATCACTTCCGGGTCAGAGGACGCCCCCTGACCCCTACCGGAAACCTGCTGCGTCACCCCGGCAACAGCTTCACCCCGGCGTGACCCGGGCGCTTCAGAGACTGTTCAGTGCAGAAGGATGCCATTCGGCCCATCGAGTCTGCACTGGCTCTTGGAGAGAGCTCCCTACCCAAGGTCAACATTTCCCTGCTCAGTGGGCACCGCAGGGCTTGGATTGCTTTATCGACTCTGATTTTCACATTTTATTTTGACGGGTTTTAGATAAGATTTTGTTCCCTTTCTTATTCCTTTTGGGTTATGCTCCAGGCCTTGTTTTAAGGAGCATTGCCTTGTTTTATCCATTATTTATCTTGTGTTCTTTTGCTTAGTTCTATTCACACCCAGCATCTTGCCAAGGCCGAATCGTACATGTTCTGGTCCCAAAACTCACCCAAAAAAAACGAACACAAATGAATAAATGAAAACACCAAAACGCAAATTACAGTGGAGGAGCCAAAAACAAGCCCAAGGTCAACACCTCCACCCTATCCCCATAACCCAGTAACCCCACCCAACACTAAGGACAATTTATCATGGCCAATCCACCTAACCCGCACATCTTTGGACTGTGGGAGGAAACCGGAGCACCCGGAGGAAACCCACGCAGACACGGGGAGAATGTGCAGACTCCGCACAGACAGTGACCCAAGCCGGGAACTGAACCTGGGACCCTGGCGCTGTGAACTGTGCTAACCACTGTGCTACTGTGCTGCCCTTCATCCCTGAGTGACCGACGGCTTCATCCCGGAGTGACTGACAGCATCACCACGGAGTGACCGGCTGCTTCATCCCGGAGTGACCGGCTGTTTCATCCCGGGAGTGACGAACAACTTCATCCCGGAGTGACCGACAGCTTCATCCCAGAGTGACCGGCTGTTTCATCCCGGGAGTGATCAACAACTTCATCCCGGAGTGACCGGCTGCTTCATCCCGGAGTGACCAACAGCTTTATCCCAGAGTGACCGGCTGCTTCATCCCGGAGTGACTGGCTGCTTCATCCCGGAGTGACCAACAGCTTTATCCCAGAGTGACCGGCTGCTTCATCCCGGAGTGACCGGGCCCGGAGTGACCGGCTGCTTCATCCTGGAGTGACCGGCTGCTTCATCCCGGAGTGACCGGCAGCTTCATCCCGGAGCGACCGACAGCTTCATCCCGGAGTGACCGGCTGTTTCATCCTGGAATGACCAACAGCTTCATCCCGGAGTGACCGGTAGCTTCATCCCGGAGTGACCGGCTGTTTCATCCCGTGAGTGATCAACAACTTCATCCCGGGGTGACCGGCTGCTTCATCCCGGAGTGACCAACAGCTTTATCCCGGAGTGACCGGGCCCGGAGTGACCGGCAGCTTCATCCCGGAGCGACCGACAGCTTCATCCCGGAGTGACCGGCTGTTTCATCCTGGAGTGACCAACAGCTTTATCCCAGAGTGACCGGCTGCTTCATCCCGGTGTGACCGGCAGCTTCATCCCGGAGTGACCAACAGCTTTATCCCAGAGTGACCGGCTGCTTCATCCCGGAGTGACTGGCTGCTTCATCCCGGGAGTGACCAACAACTTCATCCCAGGAGTGACCGGCTGCTTCATCCCGGAGCGACCGGGCCCGGAGTGACCGGCAGCTTCATCCCGGAGTGACCGACAGCTTCATCCCGGAGTGACCGGCAGCTTCATCCCGGAGTGACCGGTAGCTTCATCCCGGAGTGACTGGCTGTTTCATCCCAAATTGACCGGCTGCTTCATCCCGGAGTGACCGGCTGCTTCATCCCGGAGTGACCGGCTGCTTCATCCCGGGAGTGACCAACAACTTCATCCCAGGATTGACCGGCAGCTTCATCCCGGAGTGACCGGGCCCGGAGTGACCGGCAGCTTCATCCCGGAGTGACCGGGCCCGGAGTGACCGGCTGCTTCATCCCGGAGTGACTGGCTGCTTCATCCCGGGAGTGACCAACAACTTCATCCCAGGAGTGACCGGCTGCTTCATCCCGGAGCGACCGGGCCCGGAGTGACCGGCAGCTTCATCCCGGAGCGACCGACAGCTTCATCCCGGAGTGACCGGCAGCTTCATCCCGGAGTGACCGGTAGCTTCATCCCGGAGTGACTGGCTGTTTCATCCCAAATTGACCGGCTGCTTCATCCCGGAGTGACCGGCTGCTTCATCCCGGAGTGACCGGCTGCTTCATCCCGGGAGTGACCAACAACTTCATCCCAGGATTGACCGGCAGCTTCATCCCGGAGTGACCGGCTGCTTCATCCCGGTGTGACCGGCTGCTTCATCCCGGGAGTGACCAACAACTTCATCCCAGGAGTGATCGGCTGCTTCATCCCAGGAGTGATCGGCTGCTTCATCCCGGAGTGACTGGCTGCTCCATACCGGGAGTGACCAACAACTTCATCCCAGGAGTGACCGGCAGCTTCATCCCGGAGTGACCGGGCCCGGAGTGACCGGCAGCTTCATCCCGGAGTGACCGGGCCCGGAGTGACCGGTAGCTTCATCCCGGAGTGACCGGCAGCTTCATCCCGGAGTGACCGGGCCCGGAGTGACCGGTAGCTTCATCCCGGAGTGACCGGCAGCTTCATCCCGCAGTGACCGGTAGCTTCATCCCGGAGTGACCGGCAGCTTCATCCCGGAGTGACCGGCAGCTTCATCCCGGAGTGACCGGCAGCTTCATCCCGCAGTGACCGCAGCTTCATCCCGCAGTGACCGGTAGCTTCATCCCGGAGTGACCGGCAGCTTCATCCCGCAGTGACCGGTAGCTTCATCCCGGAGTGACCGGCAGCTTCATCCCGCAGTGACCGGCAGCTTCATCCCGGAGTGACCGGCAGCTTTATCCCGGAGTGACCGGCAGCTTCATCCCGGAGTGACCAGGAGAGTGGCTGCCATCCTAATCCTGGGAGTGACCGGAAGAGTGACCAACAGCTTCATCCTGGTGGAGTGACCGGGTGAATGGCCGAGCTCGGAGTGATTTCCAATTCCTTGAGTGACCGGCCGGTACTGGTCTCCGATTCCCGGGAGTGACCAGGCTGGGAGTGATTGCTGGGAGTGACCATGAGGAAATGAACAGAAAGGCATGGCACTAGAGCTTGATGGGTAATTAGGCCAAGTCAGGAGTGGATGTTGCTATAGGGGAGGGAGGAGCTAGGTTGTCGGACTTTGCAAAGATCTCTGGCGTGTGCTTGCAAAGAGGTGCAGTTCTGCGGCTGTGGAATTCTGAGAATGTGGTAGCCACTGAGTTGCTCTGTGAAGGCAGATATTGGCAAAATACCGTTGGACAAAAGGAATCTATGAGAACCTTATAGTTGCCAAATTACCTTATTTGGTCATGTATGAAACCTCATTCATTTTACTGAAAGATAGCAATGTATATATAGAAGCATGTGTTTTTTTACTTACTTACTCTGGTGGATTCGACAGACTCCGATGGAGTCAGTGCCATTGTATCAAAGTACGTCCACCGGTGAACCGCGCAAATAAAGTAACTAATTTTACCTACAATTCCGACTCAGTATATTTGCTGAACCAGACTGAGGGCAAAAAGAACTCGAATTGTCAACCGGCCGGGAGTGATCTCCGATTCTCACTGCCCTGGAGTAGCTGG